>NC_053493.1:397499150-397604150 GCF_905171775.1 Rana temporaria | reverse complement strand
ACCACAAAAAGTTGATAAATTGTTATAAAAAGGGAAGGAAGGGAAACAAAAAGACCAGTAACTGGATAATAAAAAGGATGGTAATGAAAGACCCAAAGTTCGTATATAAACAGTTCAAAATGACATATACACCGCGGCAGCACTTTGGAGAGTGAAGCAAGACTCTGTAATAGCAAAAACAAAAAATGTGCCTACTAAGTGCAGTATGTCTGGTAATATGGAATTTATTAATCCATTGAAACGGCCAAATGGCTACTCACTAAAAAGTAGTACAAAATGCGCTCAGAAAGGGGAAGTGTAGACACTGTAGATTGTCAGCGGATGATGGCGGCTTCTCTGGTGAAGATATTGTTGGTTGCTGTCCAGGAAAGAAGCGAGGCAGAGCACTGCGGGATCAGTGAATCCCGGAAGTACCTGTTCGGCGGCGTGCTTTCGGCCTGGAGTGCACACGGCTCTCGGCGACAGGAAGTGACGTCAGACAGGGTCTTGTAGTGATGACGTGTTTCAATGCTTCCGCATTTTCATCAGATCTAATGGGAGGAGACTGGCATACTTATATATGCTCTGTAGAACGAGATGGGGCTGAATAGCTCAGCCAGACACGTCCTAGATGATGAAGCAGCTGCCGGAGCCGATAAATATGAGACTTGTTTTGAACCTCTCCCTCACACCACACCAGTTCCCACCCCTTCTTCCCTTGCCTGGATTATGAGGTCACAAACTGCCCTTAGTAGGCGCATTTTTTGGTTTTATTTTTTTATATATATGTTTATTATATTTTTTTATATTTTTTTATAATTACCTGCTCTTTGCAATTTTAGTATGTCATTTTGTTTTTTTAAATAAAAACCTTGTTTGAAGCCATTTTATTTAAAGCACAAACACTTGCATATCTCTCCACATGAGGCATTGAACTCTCTTAACTTATTGAAGACTATCGGCCTGCATGCTTCTGGGTGTGCCAGATAGCATGTCCCCTGTTGTGTTCTATGGTTCTTGCCATTGGTTCTTATATCACTTCCTGAGTATTTCAGTGACAAGCGGGCCTGGATAATAAGCCACCAAGTTCAGCAGGGGGACACAGACATCCAACATTACCGAAGTGTTGGATGGATACGTTTTTTCACCAAGATAGTCTTTAAAGGTCAAAGTAGTTCGGCGGCTTTGCTTTGCAGGCTTGGCTTGTGTTCATTTTTTTTTTTTAACATAGTAAAAGTTCCTTGATGAACTTAAAAAATGTATGAAAGTGACTGCTAAGCCAACCAATACTGCCGTTAAAGCAACATTTAAAATTCTGTAACTCTGAATTGTTAATGCTAATATAAGATGTCTTTTAAAGGCAGAGGGAGAAAACGAAGTAAATAATGAACTGGCCAATAGAATGTCATTATTCTACGCAGAGGCGACGCCCATGCTGAAAACATTGAGCGATGCCACAACAAAGTTTGTATCAGAGGTAAGTGAGGTGTGTCTGTTCCTGGGAGATCAGTAACAAAACTGCATTGTGAGCCTGTCATAGGGGTTTCAACCACCATCTATTTTGTTCTTAACCCTCCTCTTATGTTAGCTTTCTGTTACTATCCATGATGTTAACGGGTCGGTTTTGACCCGTGTCTTAAATCGGCCATAAAATACCCTCTGAACAATTATTTATCATCCAATTTGTTTTTTACCTCTTGGTTACCTTGTTAGGCTTCTTTATCCTTGAAAAGATTGGTTTTAATATTTTTGGTGTGACCCCTTAGACCTTTCTTTTGATAGCATACCTCTCATTTTTAAATTTAAAAAATGGTAAAATAAACCTCAATAGAATATTATAAATTGGTCCTATGTTTATCTACTTTAGAGAAGCAGACAAGCAGGCAAAGGGATAGGCCCCTCCCTAACTACAACTCACAGGGTTGAGAGGTAATTGGCTGTCAGTGTTAATAAGCAGAGAGAGTGTTTATGATTTCAGTTTTGGCACTTATTAGTGTCCTATAATCCTATATTATAACTGGGTCAGAATTGACCCCAACACCATAAACGTCTTAATTTTCACCACAGTATTTTATAATTTAGTGAAAAGGATTATTTTTCTATTACATTGTTTAAATAGAGGTTCCTGTCAAAGTAAAAAAAATCTTGATGCAATAAACAAATTTATGTGATACTTAGACATTCAAAACCTGAAAACGGGTCGGTTCTGACCCTAACACAAGAGGAGGGTTAAAAGGGTTGTAAAGGTAAAAAAAATGTTCCTAAATAGCTTCCTTTTACCTTAGTGCAGTCCTAACTAAAACACAGACTCAGCTTTAAAGGGGTTGTAAAGGTACAATATTTGTTTTCCCTAAATAGCTTCCTTTACCTTAGTGCAGTCCTCCTTCACTTACCTCATCCTTCCATTTTGCTTTTAAATCTCCTTATTTCTTCTGAGAAATCCTCACTTCCTGTTCTTCTGTCTGTAACTCCACACAGTAATGCAAGGCTTTCTACCTGGTGTGGAGTGTCATGCTCGCCCCCTCCCTTGGACTACAGGAGAGTCAGGATGCTCTCTATGTTGCAGATAGAGAAAGCAGCTGTGTGTTAGTGGGTGTCCTGACTCTCCTGCTCGTCCCCTCCCCCCTCAAGGGAGGCGAGCGCGACACTCCACACCAGGGAGAAAGCCTTGCATTACTGTGAGGATTTCTCAGAAGAAATTAGTACATTTAAAAGCAAAATGGAAGGATGAGGTAAGTGAAGGAGGACTGCACTAAGGTAAGGGAAGCTATTTAGGGGAAAAAATATTGTACCTTTACAACCCCTTTTAAAGCGGAGTCTGTGTTTTAGTTTATTAAAAGTCAGCAGCTACAAAAAGCATAGCTGCTGACTTTTAATAATCCGACACTTACCTTACCCAAGGTCCCGCGATGCGGCTGCCCGGAGGCTTGCTCCTCTCCCCCTCCTCTCCTCTGCGCCATCACCATAACTGTGGGCACCTGGCCATGACCACTTACGGCTTCACGGCTGGGCGCGTACTGCGCATGTGCGAGTCGCGCTGCTCTCTCCTATTGGCCAGCCGATCTTCTTGGACCTGAGTTGTGTCCCAGAAGATCGCTGGCAGGGAGGGGCCGCCTAGGGTGAGAGTAGGAGTCGCCTGGGATGCCAACAAAAAAGGAAGGAGGAAGTAGGACAGGAAGTCCCACTTAAAAGAGGGTACACCTCTCTCCCCCCCCCCCCCAAATAAATGACATGCCAAGTGTGGCATGTCAGGGGGCGAGGAGTGCTTGAAGTGTAAGTTCCACTTTTGGGTGAAACTCCGCTTTAAGTTCTACTAAGAACTAGCCGAATTTGCCTGTGACTGCACAGTGTATAAACATAATCAATTTACCATGGTACTAATCTTAAAGAATAAATACTTAAAGCGGACTTTCTGTCATTTTTTCCATCTTTCCATCTATAAAATCTTCTGCCCTTGTTGTTGTTTTAACTTTGGATCATAAAACATTTTGTTTCTGCCAGTAAATACCTTATACAGCTCAATTCCTGTTTATTGTCTGGTCACTAGCCTAGGCTTATGACATCATGCACAGCTCTCGTGGGCGTTTGCCAGAAAGAAAGCTGGATGAGTCATAAGAGGGCAAATGCGAGCTGCAGAGCTGGAGGTGTGCCTCTGTGTAAATCCAGGAAGTGACCAGGCAGCAGCTTCAGCTGCCCACAGTTAAAATGGCTGCAGCCAGACTCAGTTTAGGGAGATTTCTGCAGCATATTTGGCAAGTACAGAATCACAGTATATATAAAATAATATGCACAGTGGTTGGAGGAAAGGCAGAATGGCAAAGATGTTTTTATTATAAATGATGTGAGCAGACTGCAGTTCCTCTTTAAGCCTGAATATGGGATTACATCTAACTTTACAACGTTTTTTCTGTGTCCAGCTCAGATTGTCAGTTCCTCTGGTGCAGGGCCTGATGTGTATGATTAAGTGTTTTCCCCCTTAAACTGCTATATATAAACAGTGTATTTGATGCTTCTATTATGTTCTTTCCCTCTGTGTCTTCTACAGAACAAGAATTTACCTATAGAGAATACCACTGATTCTTTAAGTACCATGGCCAGCGTATGCCGAGTAATGCTGGAAACTCCGTAAGTACTCTGCTAATTTTATTTAACACTTTATCATCAAGTCTAGCTTGCAGCACATGTTATGATTTTAGTTGTTCTCAATTGCAGGATTTACTTTCCTTTTTGCTAAACTACACTATATTGTCAGAAGTATTGGGACGCCTGCCTTTACATGCCCATGAACTTTAATGGCATCCCAGTCTTAGTCCGTAGGGTTCAATATTGAGTTGGTCCCACCCTTTGCAGCTATAACAGCTTCAACTCTTCTGGGAAGGCCGTCCACAAGGTTTAGTAGTGTCTATGGGAATGTTTGACTGTTCTTCCAGAAGTGCATTTGTGAGGTCAGGCACTGATGTTGGAGAGAAGTCCTGGCTCGCACTCTCCGCTCTAATTCATCCCAAAGGTGTTCTATCAGGTTGAGGTCAGAACTCTTTGCAGGCCAGTCACGTTCCTCCACCCCAAACTCACTCATCCATGTCTTTATGGAGCTTGCTATGTGCACTGGTCCAAATTCTTTGGTGGAGGGGGGATTATGGTGTGGGGATGTTTTTCAGGAGTTGGTCTTGGCCCCTTAGTTCCAGTGAAGGGAAGTTTTATAAGGCGTCAGCATATGAAGACATTTTTGACTATTTCATGCTCCAAACTTTGTGGGAACAGTTTGGGGACGACCCCTTCCTGTTCCAACATGACTGTGCACCAGTGCAGAAAGCGCAAGATCCATAAAGACATGGATAAGCGAGATTGGGGTGGAGGAACTTGACTGGCCTGATCTCAACCCGATAGTACACCGATAGAACTGCGAGCCAGGCCTTCTCCTCCAACATCAGTGACTGACCTCACAAATGCGTTTCTAGAAGAATGGTCAAACATTCCCACAGGCACACTCCTAAACCTTGTGGACAGTGTTTCCATAAGAGTTGAAGCTGTTATAGCTGCAAAGGGCGGGCCAACTTAAAGCAGAGGTTCACCCTAAAACATCTATATACCATGTACAGTATGCTGGTATTTTTTATTTCTTTTTGTGTACATACCGTCTTATAGTTCTTTTTCACCCGGCTTCCGGGTTCCTATGAAGAGGCGTAGATGATTGACGTGCGGCTAAGCCACGTCACGCGTTCTGAAAATATCCGAACTGGGAATCGGCCCTATACGGCACCTGCGCAGTCAGCTCTACACGGTTCCTAGTCTGTGCGCAGGCGCTGTATAGAGCCGAGTCCCAGTTTGGATATTTTCGGAACGCGTGACGCGCCTTAGCCGCACGTTAATCATCTACGCCTCTTCATAGGAACGCCTATTCCCCGCGGGAGTGAGAAAAGAAAAAACTATAAAACGGTATGTACAGCGAAAAAAAAAAATACCAGCATACTGTACATGTCGGAGGTATGCTGGATTTAATGGTATATAGATGTTTTTTAGGGTGAACCTCCGCTTTAATATTGAACCCTACAGACTAAAACTGGGATGCCATTAAAGTTCATGTGCGTGTAAAGTCATGCGCGTCCGAATACGTTTTGACAATATAGTGTATGTACTTATCAATGGGCTTGCAAAAGATTTTTCTTTGGGCAGATAGCTGTTGCTTTCATTACTACCTGGGAGTTTTGGATGTTCTTCATAATGTAAAATAAACAAAAATCCAGCAGGGATAGTAGACGCTCCGTATAATGGGCACAGCAGGTGTTAATACTTCTAAAACTATATTCACCCTGTTATTGCGGAAACTATCTGTTCATCCTGGGTCAGGGTTGACGCTGCAACCACCTGGTCTTTCACCGAAAACAAGGCAACACTGCTGCCGACATTCAGGAAGGGGGCCCATTCATTCAAAACAATGTGCTTCAATGCACACGTTTTATGTGCGTTGAGTTTGGTTGAGACTACAGCTCTGCAATACACATTATGTATGTTACTGCCAGTGTTCATTTCGTTGACTCAAATATTTTCGTTTACAAAATTAACACTATTTTAGTCGCCTAAAATACAACTAAGACCATAGAGATGACTAAAATTAAAATGGCGATTCAGCCAAATAACTATCGTATTTTCCGGTGTATAAGGCGACCGGGCGTATAAGACGACCCCCTAATTTTACAGTTTTTTAAGGTTTTTTGCCTGTACTCACCGTATAAGACGACCCCCCTTTGGATGCTTCCGACGCTTCATATTTCTACCTTCTGGAGCCATATTCTTCTTGCTGGAGCTGGAGCCAATCATGGCGAGCGATGTGTTCTATTATTGAATGAATGAATGAATGAAAAACTTATAAAGCGCGGCGCATGCGAACTGAATCGCTTCTGGGCGCTACTTGAATACAAAGCCTGCTTGGATTGGCAGAGGCTGCAACATCATCAGCCCACGCCTCTCTGACTCTCAAAGCCAATCCGTGCAGACTACTATATGTAGCCTGCTCGGATTGGCAGAGGTTGTAACTCCAATCTGAGCAAGCTCTGTATTCATTTGAATACAATCGCTCACCGGGATTGGCTAAGCAGTATATACTGTATGTAACCAAAGCTGACCCGGTGTATAAGACGACCCCTACTTTTTGGCCAGTTTTTTTAAGTGTAAAAGGTAGTCTTATACGCCAGCAAATACAGTAAATAAAACTAAATTGAAATTTGATGTCAAAACACTGCACTACCACATAAGAATAAATGGGGGTTGTACAGGTTCGCTGTTAAAACAAATAACAAACAGGGTATACTTATCTCCTCTGTGCAAGGGTTTTGCACACAGTTGCCCCGATTCTCCTCTTCTGGGTTCCCCAAAGAATTCCCTTAATTTTCAGGGATTTCCTCTCACTTCCTGTTTGGCTACAGGACAGAAAGTGAAGGGAAATCTCCACAATGGTACACTGATGGCGAACAAAAAAAATTGAGTTATAATTCACCCTCGCTCTATCCAAAATGAAAAAGTTTTCCCTATAGTTCTACTTTAACACTGGTTACTGCATGTTACAGTATTGTGTGGTGTGAATGGACCCTTTTTGTTTCATGGCCCCATCTACAGGTAATGACCAGCTGGAAAAATGTAATATTGAAAAATGTTTTTAAAAATTCAGACCAAATGTAAAAGACTGGGAAGTCAGCTATGTAGTAGTGCTTCTTAGGCTGGCCATTCACAGTTCCAATCTCAGCCAGTTCATCTGCCCGAGAATCGAATCGTGTGTGGGCAGGCTGAATGTACCAAGGTGATCAATCAACTTGGGTATAAGCAGCCTGCCGGATTCACTTACAATTAGATCTGCACTATTAATCGTTAAAAAATCGAAATGGCAATCTTTTTCCCTTCCCGATCTTCAAAACCGCATTTAACGATTCTTTCTAACAAGTGCAGAGAGTTCTCACAGCTGGGACAAAAAAAATCCAGGCAGCCTGGCAAGTTTTATCACAACTGGCAAAGTATCTTTTTGTTCTTTCATCAAAGTTCTTTCAACGTAAAGTTAGCCCAATTCTTTTTTGTATAATGTGAAAGATGATGTTACACCGTGAGAATCGTGATCTTTATTCTAAACAAAAAAATTTAGATTCTCATTTTAACCAAAATCGTGCAGCTTTAATTACAATTCTCACTAGTGTCTGCTATAGTTGCTAGCAATAATCGCTGTCTTCGCCCTGTGGTGAAGGCTTCCCCCCGCCCTCACCAGGAGCAGACCATTGCTCGGCAGGAGGGATTTCCCTGTCAGCGCTGTCTGTATTGATGGGGGAATCCTGCAAATTTCGTTCTTGCGACCCCTGATTGCAGGAACGAAATTTGCACGGTCTATGTCCTGCCTTAGATTGCATTAAGGAGACTCATGTCAGTGGGTGGAAGGATTGCAAACTGCCGTAATTATGAACTGCAGGCAGCTATACAGACAAAACATTTAAAGCAATGTCTTGGCTCACAGCTAAGCCCCATCTCCACGTTATTATTAACCCATAACTATCATGATTATCCTCCCAGGCCAATCGGTGGCTGAAGGGGACAGGCAGGCTTCAGCAAAATTAAAGATTGCCAAAGTTTTGCCTTTGAAAATGGCCTGACTTTCAGCCATGACGGGAAGGTTTTGGGAGGCTGCTACAGAACTGTGCACTCTACATCAGGCAGTAGTATCTATGCCTCTATTCCCTCCAGTGGCAGAAGAAATTTTCCCTTGATTACATTTAATTTCTAATAGACCTTTTTTTTAATATATATTCTGATTGCAGGGAGTACAAGAGTCGGTTTACAAACGAAGAGACGGTATCTTTCTGCTTGAGAGTGATGGTGGGGGTGATCATCCTCTACGACCATGTTCATCCTGTGGGAGCCTTCGCCAAAACATCAAAGATCGATGTAAGTTTGTTCTTGTAGAATATTAAACACTAGAGAGCCTTCTCCCTCCTCGGGAAATGCATTAGCACCAGCCGCCCTGCCCGTCGCTTCCATTAGCCAAACACTCAGTCAGCAGGAAAGTTTGAAAGACTTTCTCAAGCATCAGGAGACCTGATATAAAATGACAGACTAAGCAGCTTTAATGTCTAAACAGAGTGCAGTTTTTAGACTCCGGGCATGTGGTGGGCGCACAGTGGCAACGGCTAAAAGGGCTTTTAGGAAACGCTGATCTTGGACATAAGTTCCTTGTTGTGGGAACTGGGGCAGCAGTTTTTGATGATTGCGTTCAGTCACCTGATCAAAAGTCAAATCGCACCTTTTATCACTTCTCTACCCATCTGCTGCCTGACCAGTTAAATTCTTTCTTTTTCTTACCTTTTTGGATGCATCAAATATCTACTTCACAGCTAAGGTCTTAAAGCAGCATTTCCCCTTAATTTACTGCTGTCTCCTTTGATAATTGGTTAAGTGAGCCAGCTATGATGATTCATTCTTGGGCTTGTCTATTCTTTAAAGGAACCTGTCGCCTTGCCCATTCAGGGCACAGTAATCTGACATGCCTGCTTTTACATGGGCACACCATAGATGATTTGATTTTCTTTCCTGCAATTTCCCCATCAACACTGTCAGTGTTGATAAGGGAATGCCTTCTGCAACGCTATTGTGTTCTGCCAGTGGGGATGGTAGCCTTCCCAGACGACAGAACACAATGATTACTGCTAGAGGCTATAGCCATAGGCATTAATTGAGAGACAAAAATACGTCAGGCTGGTTGTACTGAAGTATATCAATGGATCTAATCTCGGCCAGTCCTTGCTAAGATTCAATCTATTTATAGCCGGCTTTAGCTCTGTTGACCCCCTTGCACTTTGTCTGTTGGAGCCCTCAGAATACCAAGGACCTCTGGGTATGGGGTGGCATCTGACATTCTCCAATTTCTCCAAGGATGCATTTCTCGGTGCCTGAGTGCCCCCCCTTGAGGCCCTGTAGGAGCAATGGGCAGCAGCGCTATTAACCCTTTTTAGGCCGTTAGCGGGGGTTAAAATACCCCCCCCGGGCAAAAAATAGCAGCGCCTTTCTGCCAATGCCTGGCGCTGCTCAGTGTGAAAGTGCCCTTAGAGTTCAAATGTATTTGTTTATACTAAAAAACACCAACATGTCTTTAAGGTTAGATAATACTTTTGTCTGACCCCTGAAGCATGTTGGAATTTATCTTTTATTTTTTATTTTTATTTTCAGTATAAACAAATTAATCTGGACTTCTTTTATCCTTTAGTCTGGCATTCCTTCCATTAGAGCATTTGGTGTTTTTTTTTTTTTTTTTTTTTACTGATAACCCGCTGGGGTATCTGCTGGAGGGGTATCCTTGCCTGTTAGCAGGCTAACCTCAGCCAGTTAGCGCTCCAAATGTTTTTGTCCACTCACTATTTTGTATAAACCCATATCAAAGTCCCAGCTCCTCTTGAGTATTTTTTTTTTTTCTTCTTCTTCATTGAAGTTGGCCGAGTAAGTCATGAGTTGGATGTCAGCAACTAGAAAACTTTGGAGGTCTTTTCAGTTGGCCCTCTATTCTAGTGTCCAATTTAAGAGGTCGTCTAAAGTTGTCCACTTGCTGACCTCTTGCTGATGACCTACTCTACCTAGTAACTCCTGAGTGTACATCTCAGTATCAAATAAGCCCCAAGTTTGGAGGAATGTAAACTACCCAGAGGGTTAAGCAAACTGACAGCTCAGATCGGAGTCACTGTACATAACAATCCAATGTTAGTACAGCGATCTCCCCTTGTTTTGCTTGTGTTCTTACAGGGGGACGGCTCCTTGCCAGAACATTTCAGGCAGCGATCAGCCATTGGCTGAGAACGCTGATCGGGAGACAGTCGGCAGACCTTTTTCGGCCATGAGCCTTTGACAGAAGCCGTCCCAACAGCTGGCTTCTGTCGGACCACGTGCCATACTCACGGGCCATACTCACGGGCCAACATTGAACCGGCCATTGTATACTTGGCTTTAGACCCCTTTCACACAGAGTGGATCTGCTTTGTTTAGCAGGAAATCTTTCTGCTGAGCAGAGCGAGCTGATGACGGTTCCGCGTCCGCTCAGTTTATGTAGAGCGGACGCGGACTGAGCCCCCTCTAGTCTGTGGGGGGACTACCTCCGATCCACCTACATGGAAGAAAACGGATCCTATTTTGTGTGTTTTTGGCAGACCAGATCGGAGGTAGGAAGGTGTAAACTGAAACACCCGGTCTATAGAGAATACATGGACCATCTAATCAAATCCGCCTGAAAAACTGATGGACCTAAACAGATGGGCCTTACACCCAAGAAAAAGTAGAGAAACAGCTTGTCGTTTGCATGAGGTCAGGCTGATGAAAAATTCTGCTGTCTATATTTCAGGATCCGCTGACCATTTTGAAATGCAAAGTGTTCCAGTTTCCAAATATTCTTTTTTTTCCCCCGTAAGTTTATTAATAAGATCCCATCCTCTCCAATCTTTCCCACTTAGAACTAGTCAGGCTGTAGTGACCCAATGCCTCTGTGTATAACCCACAGATAAATCCAACCAAACATACAAATGCCATGCAGATAGCTTTCTTAGTTGGTATTGAACCCAGGACCCCTACCTTACCATAAGTTATTGTAATGTGAACCATTTTGGCATCAAAACCACGTGTTAAAGAGGTTAATGTTTTTTTTTTTTGCTTTGTGTTCCAGATGAAAGGCTGTATCAAGGTTCTCAAGGAACAGCCCCCCAACAGTGTAGAAGGTCTCCTTAATGCTCTCAGGTACAGTACGCTGCACTGGTTATGAGATATGTGTGCTCTGAGAACTTGCAATCCCTTTGTTCCATGACCGGATGCCAGTAACCTGGAACTGACGACCGTCCTCTCTTCATGCACCAGTGTCTGCAAAGGGCAAATCACGATAATATATGTCCATGTGTAAATCGTAAGAGTGCCCCCACCGTGACTGCTCATCGCCTGGTGGTAGTGGGAGTGTCACCTGAGCCTTCCCACTGTCTCTTTCCCAAGACCCCCTCAGCCATTGATGTGAAGCATCTGGTGTATAAATGAGCTGGGAAGTAATGAGGCGTGATTCCACCACTGAGAGCAGCGTAGTGTGTTTACAAGTGGTAACTTATCACAGGCTCTGTGCATGTACCAGATACAGGAAAATACACCACTGCTGAAATTCTATTTTATTGGCAGTCTGTAATGAAATGTAGACGTTTTACTATATTTTACTGATTGGTAAAGAAAAACAGAGAATACCTTTAGCCCTGGTTCACACTGGTGTGATTTGTCATGCGAATTGACCGTTCTAAATCGCATGAAAAGTTGCACCCCTATTGCTGGCAATGGAAACGTTTAAATTGTTACGGCTCAGAAAAATCTTCCTGCATTACTTTTTTGGAATTTAGTTGCAACTTGCATAGACTTTCTGTCGGCAGAATGGCACGGCTGGGCACATCAACGTATATGTACGTTGCCCTTTAAGCTCAGCTGTGGGGTCGTGGGCGTGCACCCGCGGCACGCTCCCACGACCTGGTCCAAAGCTCTGTGACCGGGACCTGCGGACCCGATCGCCGCTGGAGTCCCGCCATCGGTCCCCGGAGCTGAAGAACGGGGAGAGCTGTATGTAAACACAGCTTCCCCATTCTTCACTGTGGCGGCTTCATCGATCGTGTGAACCCTTTTATTAGGGAGACACAATCGATGACGTCACACCTACAGCCACACCCCCCTACAGTTGTAAACACACTTCAGGTCCCACATAATCCCATCAGCGCCCCCTTGTGGTTAACTCCCGAACAGCAACTGTCATTTCCACAGTAAACAATGCATTTTAAGTCCCAAAAATGTGTCAAAATTGTCCGAAGTGTCCGCCATAATGTCGACGGTCACGAAAAAAATCGCTGATCGCCGCCATTAGTAGTAAAAAAAAAAAATGTTTATAAAAATGCAATAAAACTATCCCCTATTTTGTAAACGCTATAAATTTTGCGCAAACCAATCGATAAGCACTTATTGCAATGTTTTTTTACCAAAAATAGGTAGAAGTATACGTATCGGCCTAAACTGAGGAAAATATATTTTTGGGGGATATTTATTATAGCAAAAAGTAAAAAATACAGGCATATCCCACTTTTAAGTACACAATAGGACCAGAGCATGTATGTAAAACGAAAATGTACTTAAAGTGAAACAATACCTTTTTTAACTTCTAGGGTATAGTGGGGGATCAGGAGCTGTAGTTAAGGTCTCAGGGGCTGTATTGGGGGTGTCGGGGGCACACTGGAACAGAGCGGGCCATGCTCTCTGAGCTTCAGCTTCTTCTACTGCGGCTGCAAAATGTCTGTACAGTACTTGTAAGGCACTTTACATACACTCGCGGGTATGTCCTTACTCGCGAGTGTATGTAAAGTGAGTGTACTTAAAGCGGGGTATGCCTTGTATTGAATTTTTTTCAAAATTGTCGCTCTATTTTTGTTTATAGCGCAAAAAATAAAAACCACAGAGGTGATCAAATACCACCAAAAGAAAGCTCTATTTGTGGGGAAAAAAAGGACGCCAATTTTGTTTGGGAGCCACGTCGCACGACCGTGCAATTGTCAGTTAAAGCGACGCAGTGCCGAATCGCTGCATTTTGGTCCGAGGCTTAAGTGGTTAAGTGAACTCGCAAGCCGCAATGAAATCAGAGGGGCAAATCACACTGATTTGGCGTTTTGAAAATGCACTGAATTATTGCGATTTCTAAGCCGCACTGTGAACCAAGGCTTAGATTGCCTTCCAGAGTGGGGGAGTTTTAGCATTCTCATAATTACGTAAAAACAATAACAATTCCCTTTCCATTTTTGACTTTTAGTTAACCTGCATTCATAGTTTAAAATCTGGTCTCTGTTGTTATTCTCCAGGTACACAACGAAACATTTGAATGACGAATCTACCTCGAAGCAAATCAAGGCGATGCTGCAATAACGGTGGTGAAGCCGTGCACAAATCCTGCTGTGGACATAAGACAGTATTCCGCAATGACTAAGACGTTCCAGTTTTTAGTGGTTGCGATGACCATTTCTGCCCAGCCCCCCCCCTCCCATCCCTCCACTGCTGCTGTCTGTCATCTGCCTTTTCTTTACCCTCCTTTTTAATCCTTGTTCTTGTTCTTCTTCTTACATAAGCTCCATCTTCATTTTTGTGCCAAAATCAATGAGAAAAAAAAAAAAAAACCCTGGGAGGCAGTTTAAACATTTTCAAAATGGCCGTTTCATTGGCAGCTATTTCTGCGTTGCGTTAAGTTTTTCCTCTGTGTTGGGGGAAGATTCTGTGACTTGAACTTAATATTTTTAAACTTATTTTTTTTTTTTTTCCTCTGCCAGAAAAAAAAATTTAACTAATATTTAATATTGCTTAAACTGCATGGCGAAACTGCCGATTTCTACTGTTTAAAGAAAAAAAAAGTTTTTTTTTTTTTTATTATTGTTTCGGCTTTTTTTTTTCTCACGTGCAGCCAAGAAAAAAAAATGAACAGAGGTGTTTAAATTAACTGTTGTACAAAAAATGGTACCCAGCACAATGTTTTTTTTTCTTTCTGAATTAGAAACAGGAAACTTTTTAGGTTGCATTTTGACTCATTTTTGTAAGGATGTATGTTGTATGTTTAATTCTTTGAAGACTAACATAAATAATGTGATGTGTGCGTATCAGAATTACGTATGCATGTTTATGTCAAATGGATGGCTGTTAAAATAATAAAAATCAGCTTTCATTTTTCTAAGTGTGGCCTGGTATGTAATTCTACTTAAAGTGAACCTAAACCGAAAAAGTGAACCTTCGCCTTTTTCTAGGGGACATGCAAACGTTTTAATTTGTCTGAAAAGTATCCTGAAATAAATCTTCTGAAAACAGCAAAGCACTTCCGGTTTATCCACAGCAATGGATCATCTAAGGGAGTGTTGTCTTGGCTAGTCTCTGGAGACTTGGTGATGCCACTCTGTGCTGCTTATTGTTCTTGCTGGAGAGGAAGTTTTACTTCAGAACCTGCAGTGCAAGGATCTCCCTGACTCTTTACTGTGTGTAATATGGATTTCCTCCACCTCTCCTGCGTCTTCTTTTCTACTCTACCAGACATCAGGTAAGAGCTGTGATAAGTGTAAGCTCTGCCTCTACTAAGATGGCTGGCTCTATACATAGACACAGTGCAGAACAAGGCAGTAATGAAAAAAGATCTACTACAGAGAGCCTGCAGGCGATACTAGTGACTAGTAGAGCTGCGCCATTCTGGCCAAAATGAGAATCACAGCTTTTTTGAATAAAAATCACGATTCTCGCGGCGTAAAATCTTTCCCATTATACAAAAAATATTTGGGCTAACTTTACTGGTTATTTTTGATTTTCTTTAATTAAACTAATAAAAAAAATGCATTTGAAAGGCCACCGCGCAAATACAGTGTGACATAAAATATTGCAACAACAACCATTTTATTCTCTAGGGTCGCTACCTAAATATATAGAATGTTTGGGGGTTCGAAGTAATTTTCTAGCAAAAAAATAATAATTTTAACTTGAAAACAAAAAATGTCAGAAAAAGGTTTAGTGTTTCAGTGGTTAAACTTTCCCAATTTACGTACAGAACTCTATTCCTTTGATGTAAAAGACACATTTTTACAATGTTTAGGCCGGGTTCACACTGGTGCGACAAACGCTCTGACATTGGGAGCTTATGTCGCATGACGTGTGGAAATCAATGATTTCCTGTGGGAGCCGTCTCAACTGGTCCGACTTTGAAAATGCTCCCTGCACTACTTTGGTCTGATTTTGATCCTGCTTTAGCCCATTAAATATCACTAAAGTTGGATCAAATTCAGATGGCCATCTTGCATGGTCCGACTTTGGCATGTGCCTTGTGCTCTGATGATCTTGAGGGGGGGACTCCACACCAAATTTTAAATAAAAAAACATCATGCCCCCCCCCCCCCCTTTCAAGAGCAAACCAGGCCCTTCGGTCTGATATGGATCTTAAGGAGAACCCCCTACGGCGAAAAAAACAGCGTGGGTGTTCCCCCAAAATCCATACCAGACCCTTAACCGAGCGAGCGCTGCTCCTGAACCGTACCAGGCCGCATTCCCTCAACATAGCAGTGTCGGTGCTTTGGGGCAGGGCGGCCCCCCCACCCCAAAGCACCTTGTCTCCATGTTGATGAGGACAAGGGCCTCTTCCCAACAACCCTGGCTGTTGTTGAATCTGCGGGCGGGGGCTTAGGGTGGACTTCTCCTTTTAAACCTAGAAGGTTCCTGCAAGGTCTATCATTGGATGTAGGATACAAGCAAGCAGTCACTTCAAGCGCTATGGGGTCCTCTGTGGTTAGATGCAAGCTGAACAGTAGCAATCCTAAATGCTAGGCGGATGCAGCCCTCCTCAGACGAGGCGATCGTTAAAGTGAAACTGCAAAAACAAATGAACAAGAAGGCACACACACCTAGTGCATTGTTGAAAACATTGATTTAGTAATAAAGCACTGCTACAAATTAATACTCACATAGTAGCAACTTGTAAAAAGCCAATCAACCACAAGATGCATCTTTGCATGTTGCTAGTTTGTTAGTATTCATTTGTGGCAGTTTATTTTATCACAAAATAAATGCTTTTGGCAATGCGCTAGGTGCATGCACTTTCTTGTTATTTGTTTTTGTAGTTTCACATTGAATGTAGAATATATACTTCACTTGTTGAGCGTCTAGAGGTGTTCACCAGAAACTTTTTTGTGGGGCAAATGCTCTCCTTCCTGAAGTTGGATCTGGAGTATTTAATCCTTAGCACCATCGAGGGTCACATCTCTGTTCTATCATTTCTTTTTCAGAGACTGTTGGCCTTTCACTCCTTGATCAAGATCTTTGTGCAGCGGGTCTCCCATGTGGTTCCCCTGTCAGTTCCCTTGTGACTCCATGGGATTTGAATAAAGTTCGCTCTTCAGAACACACTATTTGAACCAATTAGATGTATTCCTCTTTATTCTTATCTCTAATGTTGCTTTCCCTGTAGCTATCACCTCTGTGAGGTCAGGGTCTGAAGTAGAGACCTTATTGTGCAAAGAACCCTTTTTGATCTGGCACAGGTAAAAGAAGGTGTTGAGGCCCAGCCATTCCTTGTCTAATGTGCTCGCTGTTTTTCACCTTAACCAAAACCATTTGGTTGGTATTTTGAGACTAGGTTAGTGATGTACCTGGGGCAGAGTTGTGGAGGGCTTTGTAAGTTGTTAGTATCTAAAATTGAATTTGTTGGGTGAGCGGAAGCCAATGGAGGGATTGGCAGAGAGGGGTGGAGGACACTGAACGGTTGGTAAGGTGGATGAGTCTGGCAGCAGCATTCATGATGGATTAAAGGGGGGGATAGCCTATGTAAGGGTAAGTCAATGAGGAGGGAGTTGCAGTAGTCGAGACGAGAAATAACCAGGGAGTGATTTGGAAGCTTTGTGGTTTCATTGGTTAGGAAGAGGAGTATCTTGGAGGTGTTGGGAAGGTTGAGGTGCCAAGCTTTGGACAGTGAACGGATGTGGTGCTGAAAGGATAGTTCAGAGTGCAGGATTTCACCTAGAACCTTGGCGTGCATTTTACCATGTGGACGTCTGTCTCATCTGATGTCAGCTTAAGGCAAGGGTCTTTAAACTACGGCCCTCCAGGTGTTCAGGAACTACAATTCCCATCATGCCTAGTCATGTCTGTGAATGTCAGAGTTTTACAATGCCTCATGGGATTTTTTAGCTCCGCAACAGCTGGAGGCCATAGTTTGAGGATCCCTGGCTTAAGGCATAAGATCCTTTAGGTTGCTCTCTGAGCTACAGGCAGACTCGGTTTCCTTTTATTACTTTGTTTGCCGTGTTGCCCACCCCTCAGCTGGACAGTGTTCAAAAGTCCCAAAGGTTCAAGACTTCCTGTGCCCCTCCAAAGGGTGAGAAAGAAAATGTAGTTTTTGTATTCACCATAAAATCCTTTTCTTGGAGTCCATTGAGAGAGACAGGTCATAACCCTATGTTCTTACAATCTTGCTTTCGGTACTGCTTTGCTTCAAAACTGAGGTATTACCATAGTCTAGGGCAGTGTTTCCCAACTCCAGTCCTCAAGGCACACCAACAGGTCATGTTTTCAGGATTTCCCTCAGATGAAACGGCTGTGGTAATTACTAAGGCAGTGAAACTGATCAAATCACCTGTGCAAAATAATGGAAAGCCTGAAAACATGACCTGTTGGTGTGCCTTGAGGACTGGAGTTGGGAAACACTGGTCTAGGGGGTTATCTTGGGCCTAAAGTTTGTTTGCCATTGCCCAGGCTGAAGGCTTCTTGTGTCCCTCAATGGACTCCAAGCAAAAGATTTCAGTGGGAACTGTCACTAATTTCAAAAAAACGTTTAGATGGGCATCTTAATAAACAAAATATGCAGGGATATGGGAAGTGGTATAGACATAAACATACATACACCCACACAGGTTGAACTAGATGCACTGGAGTCTTTAAGCTTACCAACAATGAAATTATGGTGAGTATAGGAATCCAAATTTCATGAAAAAATGCAGCAGTTTGTCATACACAATGCATTAGCAAACAAAATGTCATCCTTTCAGTTTATATCTACTCTAACCACTTGGCCAGCGGCTGCCCGCATTTTACGGTGGGCGAGAGGCTTGTACATGCACAATCACGTTCCTGTATGTTGGCATTGTCTTCTGAGTTCAAGACATTCTTGATAAAAAAAATCTGCTGCCATCTACCAGGATGATGAAACGAGGGAGGACATTTCAGAAAGACAATGATCCCAAACACTAAGCCAAGGAAACTCTCAATTGTTTTTTAAAGAAAGAAAATAAAGCTGCTACCGTGTTTCCCCGAAAATAAAGCCCGGGTCTTATATTAATTTTGGCAACAAAAGACACAGTGGGGCTTATTTTCGGGGTAGGTCTTACCATGTAATGTGCTGTCTTCTCTCTCCCTCCCTGCCTGACAGGAATCCCCAGTGTGAACCAAGTTAAAATGCTTGTAATATCCTATAATCCACTCTATTACAGTATTATATAATGTACAATGTGCGTGTTTCTGTAATAAAATTGTGCCAAATACCTTCATTATAGCGCCGCTCTGTGCTTCTGTGACCGACTGGAGCTCTCTTCCACGCATTTATATTACAGAAACACACACATTGTATTCTACTGTAATAGAGTGGATTATAGGATTTTACAAGCATTTTAAACTAGGGCTTATTTTCAGGGTAGGGCTTATATTGCAGCTTATTTTCGGGGTAGGTCTTATTTTTGGGGAAACACGGTAGCTAATTTTAATTTAGAAGGGAGAGAAAAACAAACCTTATGTTTTGCTTCCTTTTACCACTTAAACCCCGGACCTTTAGGCAGCTAAATGCCCAGGCCAGGTTTTGCGATTCGGCACGGCGTCGCTTTAACAGACAATTGCGCGGTCGTGCGACGTGGCTCCCAAACAAAATTGGCGTCCTTTTTTCCCCACAAATAGAGCTTTCTTTTGGTGGTATTTGATCACCTCTGCGGTTTTTATTTTTTGCGCTATAAACAAAAACAGAGCGACAATTTTTAATTTTCCTCAGTTTAGGCCGATACGTATTCTTCTACCTATTTTTGGTAAAAAAAATCGCCATAGGCGTTTATCGATTGGTTTGCGCAAAATGTATTTACAAAATAGGGGATAGTTTTATTATTTATTTTTTACTACTAATGGCGGCGATCAGCGATTTTTTTTCGTGACTGCGACATTATGGCGGACACTTCGGACAATTTTGACACATTTTTGGGACTATTGGCATTTTTATAGCGATCAGTGCTATAAAAATGCATTGGATTACTATAAAAATGCCACTGGCAGTGAAGGGGTTAACACTAGGGCGGGGAAGGGGTTAAAAAATGCATTTAAAATGCATTGTTTATTGTGAAAATGACAGTTGCAGTTTGGGAGTTAACCACATGGGGCGCTGTAGGAGTTAGGGTTCACCTAGTGTGTGTTTACAACTGTAGGGGGGTGTGGCTGTAGGTCTGACGTCATCGATCGAGTCTCCCTATAAAAGGGATCACTCGATCGATGCAGGCGCCACAGTGAAGCACGGGGAAGCAGTGTTTACATACGGCTCTCCCCATTCTTCAGCTCCAGGGAGCTATCGCGAGGGGGCGGCTAGAAACGAATACCCGGGCCCTCGTCCCGGATCGCTCCCCGCGGGTTACCGACCGCCGCATGTACCGGGGGGGGTCCCGATCGGACCCCCGACCCGCGGAAAGGCAGGGACGTACATGTACGCCCATATGCCTGTACAAGCCATTCTGTGGACGTATATGTACATGCGGCGGGCGTTAACTGGTTAAAATGCAAGGTCCTCTGCTCATTACATTAGGCCTCCCTCGTATCAAACTTATGGCTGTAAAAAAAAATATATATGATATTTACGTACTTTCAGCTTCTGCCCATGGCACCCAGGATAGAGTAAAGCCTCATACACACGATCAGATTTTCAGATGACCGTTCGTCTGTTTTTTTGTGGCATGCTAGTCTCATGTCGTACAACAAAATTTTAACTTAAGCAGTGATGTAACGTGTTGAATAGTTTTGTATGTGTTCTTTCGTTTCTGAGCATGTAGTCTTGCTCTTACGTTTTTTTTTCGGACGTAAACTGTACTGATTAAACGAAAATCAGACGTTAAGTACGGCAAAAATTTTATAGTCTGCACATCCAGCTTTTGTCGGACAAAAAAACGTAATAGTCTGCCAAAAGCACCGTACTATCGATCAGAAAATTGGCAGATCGTTCGTCGGATGAAATTTTACTTCCGATTTTCGTATCGTGTGTACGGGCTTTAACGCCACAATCCTTCCGACAAGATCCTGGGAAAAAGTAAGGTACCAATTCTCATCAGATGAGGCTCCTGCATTGTGTTGGAGCATCATCTCATGTGATTTAGGATACTCAATGTTCCCAAGATCTCTCTAGAATGATCACAAGATTACCTTTCCTGTGCTTATTCAGAAAGTATTGTATATTTTCCAACTTTTTTCCCCCCACCGTTTTTTACAGTTTCTTTTTTTTTTTTTTACTGCCGTCCTATACAATTTGCTATGAGGGAGGCCTGATGTAATGAGCTAGTGATCCCACCTTTGCCGCCTTGCATTGTCTGTTTGAAAACTGCCAGAGTAGCCCCCCTTTTTTTTTTAAGACCCAAAAGCTGATATGTTGCTAACCACTTGCCGACCGGCTCACGAACATTTATGTCGGCAACCTGGTTTGTTACCGCAAAACGACGTACCGGTACGTCTGCCCCTTTAAGAGCCATAGCAGACGTGCGCCCGCTGCATTGCTGGGGGACCAAATGCGCGTGGTTGGCGGGCGCGATCGCCGCCTGCCATTGCGTGCACGAGTGCCAGAACGGGGATTTGTGTGTGTAAACACACAAATCATTGTTCTGACAGGGGAGACGAGACACATCTGCTGTTTATAGTAATTAGAAACAACGATATGTCTCCTCCCTCAGTCAGTCTCGTCCCCCTACAGCAGGGGTGGGGAACCTTTTTTCTGCCAAGGGCCATTTGGATTTTTGTAACATCATTCGGGGGCCGTACAAAATGATCAACTGAAAAATTAGCCTGTTAAAGCGGGGATTAAACGTGTCCCCCCCCCCCCCCCCCCCTGCATCACTGGACCCCTTTACATTACACAGCACCCTGCATCACTGGACCCCTTTACATTACACAGCACCTTGCACCTCTGGACCCCTTTACATTACACAGCACCCTGCATCACTGGACCCCTTTACATTACACAGCACCTTGCACCTCTGGACCCCTTTACATTACACAGCACCCTGCATCACTGGACCCCTTTACATTACACAGCACCTTGCACCTCTGGACCCCTTTACATTACACAGCACCCTGCATCACTGGACCCCTTTACATTACACAGCACCCTGCATCACTGGACCCCTTTACATTACACAGCACCCTGCATCACTGGACCCCTTTACATTACACAGCACCCTGCATCACTGGACCCCTTTATATTACACAGCACCCTGCATCACTGGACCCCTTTACATTACACAGCATCCTGTACCTCTGGACCCCTTTATATTACACAGCACCCTGCATCACTGGACCCCTATTACATTACACAGCACCCTGCATCACTGGCCCCCTTTACATTACACAGCACCCTGCACTGTGCAGGACAATAATACATGAGTTACCATGACCATTGACCAGTGCAGGACATTTACCTAGGGTTGCCACCTGTACGGGATTGACCCGGACAGTACGGGGTTTGAATCATGTGTCCGTGTCTCCTTCCGCCTTCTACCCGGACACATGATTCAAACTGTACTGTGGCTTAGCTGGTGGAGGAACACTAGTAGTTAAAGTTGGTAGGGGAAAGTTCTTATCCTTATACAGCAGTTCCGACAATTTAATCTGAGCCCCAATGTCCTATTCTATACAGATACACTGAGTAATGTAATTGCCGGGATCAGCAGCACAAGGATTACTCTTCAGGGACTATTTGATGATTTTCGGGCTCAGGCGGAGTAATCCTTGTGCAGAGGTTCTCGGCAATTACATTACTCAGCCAGGGTATCTGTATAGAACTGTCGGGACTCAGAACTGCTGAATAAAGATAAGAACTTTCCTCTAATGACATTGTGATTTTTTTTTTAATATGCAGCATGGGGGGAGGGGGTAAATGTCCTGCACTGGTCATGGTAACTCACAGTGCAGGACATTAATACATGAGTTACTATGACCAGTGCAACTGTGTAGGTAGGACATTTACCCCCTCCCCCCACCGCCATGCTGAATATTAAAAAAATCACAGACAGTCATCACCGTTAATAATCTTCAGACTGCATACAGAATGATGCAGTCTGAGGATTATTAACTTTGATGACTGTCTGTGATTTTTTTAATATGCAGCATAGCGGCGGGGGGAGGGGGGGTAAATGTCCCGCACAGTGCACAGGACATTAATACATAAGTTACCATGACCAGTGCAGGACATTTAACCCCCCCCCCCCCCACATGCTGCATATTAAAAAGAGCATATTCATCATATTTACATTTAATATTTTTCAAATGTAAATATGATGAATATGATCTTTTTAATATGCAGCATGTGGGGGGGGGGGGTTAAATGTCCTGCACTGGTCATGGTAACTTATGTATTAATGTCCTGTGCACTGTGCGGGACATTTACCCCCCCTCCCCCCGCCGCTATGCTGCATATTAAAAAAATACACCGTATGTCATGATGCCGTCAGCATAATATTTATGGCTTACTTGCTGCTTAGAAATGGTTCCTCGTCGGTGGCGCTGGCTCGTCCTTTTTAAGCTCCTCCCATCAGTGCCATCCCAGCCAGCCTTGAATGAGAATCCCCGCCCGCTGTGAGTGACGTCACGCCGCCTGGACGGGCGCCGCCGCCGGGCGGGGCTGTAAACGAAGGGGAGCAGCTCATCAGCTGCAGTACAATGATCCTATTGGCTGGAGGCTGGCGCTGGCTAACAGGGACGGGCCGCAGGAGCGGAGTAAATGTATTGCTAAACACACGGACAATGAATGAATGATCGCCATGATCATTCATTCATTGTCAGTGCATTTAGCAATACATTTACTCCGCTCCATAGTGACAATCGGCGGCGCTGTTTTACGATCCCATGGGGGGCCGGATGGAATGATCTCGCGGGCCGCAAGCGGCCCGTGGGCCGCAGGTTCCCCACCCCTGCCCTACAGTAAGAAACACTCATGAGGGAACACATTTAACCCCTTGATTGCCCCCTAGTGTTAACCCCTTACCTGCCAGTGACATTTACACAGTAATCGTGCATTTTTTTTTTTTTTTTTTAGCTCTGGTTGCTGTATAAATGTCAATGGTCCCAAAAATGTGTCAAAAGTGTCCAATCTGTCCTCCGAAAAATCGCAGATCGCCGCCATTACTAGTAAACAAATAAATAAAAATGCCATAAATCTTTTCCAGAGTTTGTAGACGCTATAACTTTTGTGCAAACCAATCAATATACGCTTATTGTTTTTTTTTTTTTTCTATCAAAAATATGTAGAAGTATTCTACATATTTATATCAATATGGCCTAAACTGATGAAGAAATTTGTTTGTTTTTTGTTTTTTTATTTGGGGATATTTTATTATAGCAAAAAGTAAAATATATATATATATTTAAAATATAAAATATTGCTTTTTTTTCCAAATTCTGTCTTTTTTATTGCTTATAGTGCAAAAAATAAAAACCGGAGAGGTGATCAAATATCACCAAAAGAAAGCTCTATTTGTGGGGAAAAAAAGACGTTTTTTTTTAGTACACCGCCGCACGACCGCGCAATTGTCAGTTAAAGCGACGCAGTGCTGAATCGCACAAAATGGCCTGGTCATTAACCGCTTAAGGATCGCCTCCTGCACATTTACGTCGGCAGAATGGCACGGCTGGGCACATGCACGTACAGGTATGTCCTCTGCTAGTGCCCAGCCGTGGGGTCGCGGGCCCGCGACCCGGTCCGAAGCTCCGGGACCCGCGGACCTGATCGCTGCTGGAGTCCCACGATCGGTCCCCGGAGCTGAAGAACGGGTAGAGCTGTGTGTAAACACAGCTTCCCCCGTTCTTCACTGTGGCGGCGTCATCCATCGTGTGATCCCTTTTATAGGGATACACAATCGATGATGTCACACCTACAGCCACACCCCCCTACAGTTAGAAACACATATTAGGTCATATATAACCCCTTCAGCGCCCCCTTGTGGTTAACTCCCAAACTGCAATTGTCATTTTCACAGTAAACAATGCATTTTTTGCTGTGAAAATGACAATGGTCCCAAAAATTGCCCGAAGTGTCCGCCATAATGTCACAGTCACGAAAAAAAAATCGCTGATCGCCGTAGTAGTAAAAAAAAAAAATAATAATAAAAATGCAATAAAACTATCCCCTATTTTGTAAACGTTATAAATTTTGCGCAAACCAATCAATAAACGCTTATTGCGATTTTTTTTTTTTTTACCAAAAATAGGTAGAATACGTATCGGCTTAAACTGAGGAAATTTTTTTTTTATATATATATTTTTGGGGGATATTTATTATAGCAAAAAGTAAAAAATATTGCATTTTTTTCAAAATTGTCGCTCTATTTTTGTTTATAGCGCAAAAAATAAAAACCGCAGAGGTGATCAAATAGCACCAAAAGAAAGCTCTATTTGTGGGAAAAAAAGGACGCCAATTTTGTTTGGGAGCCACGACGCACGAACCCCGCAATTGTCTTTTAAAGCGACGCAGTGCCGAATCGCAAAACCTGGCCGGGTCCTTTAGCTGCCTAAAGGTCCGGGTCTTAAGTGGTTAAGGAGGCAAGTCTTCCGGTCTGTAAGTGGCTAATAGTTAAATCGCACGGCAGCACAAGATTAAAATCGCTCGTGTAGTTCAGCCCTGACGCCTGCTTCAAGGAAGATTTTTATGTTCATCTCTTTTTGTCAATTTCCAACACCTCTCCAGGCCCCAGCACAATGCCAAGCAACATTATATAAGCAGCATCCCATAAACTTGCAAGTCAGGAAGGCCGTGCTCCATGTAAGCCCTCTCTATGTATGGTCACAGTGAGCAGCCAGTCACGCTATGTACCAGTAGGAATGTACAAGCAGCACTTGGCTCAGGGACAAGAGGCTCCTCAGTGCTCCAACAGCTGCATAGCACTGTGTAATTCTGGCTCTTCAACCCTACTGTCCCTCAGTATGTCCTCCCAGCCCAGAGACAGGAATGTGTGAGATCGGGGGCCCTCAGCCTCATCAGTCGGGGCCTTCAGAGTTTAAATCTTTCCTGGAACTAACACTCCCAACAGCATCATGTTAATGACATCCATTAGGAGCTTTCTTTGTGCACCTTTTTGCTCTGTGTAATGAAATAGCTTTTTTTTTTTTGTTTCAAACATTTTATTAAAGTTAAAATAGGAATACAATTAATTTACGTATACATACACGGGGTTTTACAATAAATATTGAACATAAAATAACAGAAATATGGAGGTAGACAATATATTATCATTGTCATCATATATTCAAGCATCAGAATATCAAATAGAATGAGATTACAAAGCACAAACAGAAAAATCATACATTACTACATTAGTGTCTTGAAGATATAAAGCACAGACAAATCTGAAAATACAGGATAATTCAATCCGAGCTTCCTGATGTGAATGAAGCGATAAAACAAAAAATGATAATAGAGACTCCCATATAGAGTAGTCTCAAAAATATGGGTGGAACATAGTACATAGCAAAAGTGTTTAGAGAATCAAAATAAAGGAATGTAAAGATTTCAAAGGGAAAACCTAAAAATGCGTAGGCAAGCGCTCAAATTGAGCGGTAAATGGAATATGTTGGGTTCTAATCCCTGTAGGTGATCTATGTCAATGAAATGCGTCGCTTTAACAGACAATTGCGCGGTCCTGCGACGTGGCTCCCAAACAAAATTGGCGTCCTTTTTTCCCCACAAATACAGCTTTCTTTTGGTGGTATTTGATCACCTCTGCGGTTTTTATTTTTTGCGCTATAAACAAAAATAGAGCGACAATTTTGTAATAAATATCGCCCAAAAACATATCTAACAATTTTTTTCCCTCAGTTAAAGCCGATACGTATTCTTCTACATATTTTTAGTAAAAAAAATCGCAATAAGCGTTTATCGATTGGTTTGCGCAAAATTTATAGCGTTTACAAAATAGGGGATAGTTTTATTGCATTTTTATTTTTTTTATTTTTTTTACTACTAATGGAGGCGATCAGCGATTTTTTTCGTGACTGCGACATTATGGCAGACACTTCGGACAATTTTGACACATTTTTGGGACCATTGTCCTTTTCACAGCAAAAAATGCATTTAAATTGCATTCTTTATTGTGAAAATGACAGTTGCAGTTTGGGAGTTAACCACAGGGGGCGCTGAACATTTTAGGCTTCACCTAGTGTGTGTTTACAACAGTAGGGGGGTGTGGCTGTAGGTCTGACATCATTGATTGTGTCTCCCCTATAAAGGGGATGACACGATTGATGCGCCGCCACAGTGAAGCACGGGGAAGCCGTGGTTACATACGGCTCTCCCCGTTCTTCAGCTCCGGGGAGCGATCGCGACGGAGCGGCTATAAACGAATAGCCGCGCCGTCGTCCCGGATCGCTCCCCGAGGGAATCTGCCCGCCGCACGCAGGGGGGGGGGGGGGGTCCCGATCGGACCCCCCACCCGCGTCTTGGCAGGGACGTATATATACGTCCTTCTGCCTGTCCGTGCCATTGTGCGGATGTTACCGGTCCCAAAATATAGATTAAGGGAACCGATGATTGTAGACGTACTGATGTGATGTGATCATCTCGGCGGGTACTACAAAAATACACGAACAAGAGAATATATGACCATGCTTCTTTATGATGTGAAATGAGTTTCACTTTTACATAACAATACATACAGTTTTTTATAGTTACATGTTTATAATCGCTAACATAACAACAGTACAGATTGGACTGAAATACTTTAAAACATAGCTGCAACAATGAATACCATTATATTTTAATAAACATACATTTTCCTTCTATTTCGTGTTATAGACACTTATCTTTATCTCTATGGCACACTTTAGCTGTGTCACAATGAGAATTACACTGCATTGCTTATAAATATATACATTCTGAAGCAATTCTCTCTTTTGACCACTAGATGGCGCATCTTGCATAAATGAACAAGCAGTGTATAACCTGTCCATGTGGCTATTCATCTAATTTTAACATGTGGTTTCTAATATATGTAATTTTGCATAAATCAGGTTGAAATATACTCATATATAACAGTCTAGTGCTTGCAATAAACAGTTGCTCCGACCAGTACAATAGTCCTAGGGTTTTTCGCTATTTTCACTGCTCTCAACACATGCTGCTTTGAAAGTCTAATTACAACAAAACCATTGCACAAAATCTACTAAAACTTTCTCCTGCATCTGCTCTAGATGTTTAGGAATCTTTCTAGTACAGTTTAGTAAGAATGAGAAAGGTTTAAAGTACATACCTACAAAAATACACGAACAAGAGAATATATGACCATGCTTCTTTATGATGTGAAATGAGTTTCACTTAGTCACATGATGCATGTGGCCTTATATAGACTCTGTTCGGGTACCCTCTCTGCCATCTACTGGTTGTTTTATAGAATAGCAGGATATCAAAAAATAACAATAAAAATAAATGAATGTAGGCTATGGGGTGCCTGTTTTGTCTTTCAAGTGATACCCCAGCCCGTCACACTCTCCCCTCCTTTAGTTAATGGCTCCTGACATTACACTTAATTGTACTCTGAACTCTATTGAGTGATTTAAGAAACCCAAATAGGTACTTGCTGCCACCACGGAGCTATGTTAACTACCTGGTATGTCATGGGAGTAGCTAGCATTGTAGGAGTTTGTACGGTGTGAACCTGACTTGGTCTGTAGGTTGGCTGACCTAGTGTATCATATGTAAAGATCTCTTTAGACTTAGTTTGCCTGGTAGATCTTCTTACAGGAGTTGAGTCTTCTCCATCAACATCATTCTCTATTAGCATATCTTGGCTCACCGGTAAGTCTTGACTTAATGGGTGTAACTCTGCAGTGTCTAGTTCCACCATGTCTGAAGCCCAAACTTGGTCGCCAACTACTGTTCCATCATTTTGTTCTTGTTCAAGATTGGGTGTGGTAGTTGTAGGATAGAACTCTGGAGCAGAAATTCTTAATGGCGGTTTTTGTACATTTTGAGAGTTTTGTTGAGGCACAACGTGATCATGACTTTCTGTAGTCTCCGGTACATAAGAATAATACCATCCTTCATCATCGGAACCTTCCTTCTCCTGGTTCAGATCCATGCTAGTCTCTTTCCTGTTACTTGATTGTCTTTTGTTCATCGGAACTCTTGGAATGTGTCTTTCAATGGGTAGGTCATTTACTGGTAGTAACAGATTTCTGTGCAGTACTCGAATAGTCTTTTTACCACTTTCAGGCTGAATTTTGTACACAGGCCTATCTTTGATTCTTTCTACCACTTTGTGTACTGATTCTTCCCAGTATGAACGAAGTTTACCAGGACCTCCTCTTTCAGAGAGATTTCGTACTAAGATCCGATCACCCGGTTGGAGAGGTGCTCCTTTTATCTTCTTGTCATAGTACTTCTTCCCTTTGGCAGATGATTTTTGGCTATTCTCGGATGCGATCCTGTAAGCTTCTTGCATTCTGGATGCCCATTTCTGAGTAAATGTTGGTTGACTTTCTGATTCCTTTTCCAAATTTAGATTGAACATTAGGTCAATCGGCAAACGAGGAGATCTCCCATGCAATAGAAAGAATGGCGAGTATCCAGTGGCTTCATGCCTGGTGCAATTGTATGCATGAACCATGTGTGGAAGATGTTCTTTCCAATCTGACTTTTTCTCTTCCTCTAAGGTACAAAGCATCTGTAACAAAGTACGGTTCAGTCTCTCCACTGGGTTACCCTGTGGATGGTATGGGGTAGTTCTTGAATGAGAAATCCCTGCCAATCGTTGCAATGTCTGAAACAAGTTGTTTTCAAATTCTCTTCCTTGATCATGGTGGAGTTTCTCTGGATATCCAAAACGTGGTATGAAATCTTGAAAGATCTTTTCTGCTGCCGTTTTTCCAGATTTGTTCTTAGTTGGATACGCTTGTGCAAAGCGTGTGAAATGGTCTACCATTACAAGTATATACTCATATCCTCCTTTGCTTCTCTCCAAGTGGAGGTAATCAATGGATACTAGCTCCAAGGGTGAACTGGTAGTAATCCCACCCATAGGTGCTCTTTCTGGGATATTTGGACGCTTTTGTTTGATGCAGTTACACGTCTTCAGCACATATTCATCAATGTCTCTTTGCATAAATGGCCAGTAAAACCGTTCACGTGCTAGGTGGATTACCTTATCAGTGCCAATGTGACCCATGTCATCGTGAAGACTTCTTAAGACCAATGGTTTTAGCTTTTCTGGTAGAACTAGCTGTTTTCGGGTTCCAGAGTGTCGATATAGGATTCCTTCCTCCACTATGAGTTTGTTCCATTCGTGTATCAAACGTCTTGTTTTACTGGTCATACTCTCCTTTTCTTTGTGGTTTGGAGTCCAATTGTTCTCCTTAAGCCAGACCACTTCTTTAATGTTGGTATCGTCTTCTTGTAATGCTCTGATATTCTCCTGAGTCATTGGGCAGATTGTCCGTCCTTTCAGCAATTCTTTTGCCACATCACTTTCTGAGTGAAGAGTTAATGAGGCCACCCATGGTGCCTCTTCTTCGTTGACAGCTTTGCTCCCTTGCCACATAGCTGACACAACCTCGAATGGTACAAGCTCTGTGTACTCACTCAGATTCTCAGTGAGTTCCACCGGAAATCGTGACAGTGTATCCGCGTCAGCATTCTGTTTACCTGGCCTGTACTTGATATCGAAGTGGAAATCGGCCAGCTCACCAACCCAGCGATGACCCACAGCATTCAGTTTGGCGGTACTCAAGACATATGTCAATGGGTTGTTGTCTGTATAGACTGTGAATGTTGGAGCGTAATACAGGTAATCTCTGAATTTGTCACAGATTGCCCACTTGAGAGCTAGAAACTCAAGTTTACCAGAGTGGAGATAGTAATTGCGTTCCGCTGGGGTCAATGTTCTGGAGCCAAATCCAATAACACGAAGGTGTTCTCCTTGTCGTTGGTACAGTACAGCACCTAGGCCTTCATTGGAAGCATCAGTGTGTAAGATGAAGGGTAAGTCAAAATCAGGGTATGCTAGTATTGGTGGATTGGTTAGCATGTCCACCAATCTGATTACCACAGCTTGATGTTTGGGTGTCCATTGGATCGGTGTTTTAGATGGCACTTGTGTTTTATTCCCGTCTCTCTTTGTCGCTTCCCCGCGACGGTTTTTGGTGATGGATGTAGCAGATTCTTTCTCCGTGTTCTGCAAAAGTTCATACAGTGGTTTAGCAAGTCGAGAGAAATCTTGAATGAAGGACCTGTAGTAGCTCAGGAATCCTAACAAAGTTCTGACTTCTCCAACTGTTTTTGGTTCTTTCCTTTTCAACTGCAATACCGCTTCAAGATCATTTGGGTCAATTTTTATGCCTTCTTCTGACACCATTCGCCCAAGGTATCGAATCTGTCGTTTAAAGAGTTCACACTTCTTCGGTCTAAGTTTGATACCATGCTCACGCATTCGACTAAGCACTTGCCTAAGATCATCGACATGCTCCTGAAAAGTTTTGGAGTAGCAAAGTACGTCATCCAGGTATGGAGAACAACATTTGTCTCTGATGCCCTCTAGTACATTCTCCATGCATCTCTGAAAAGCTGCTGGGGCATTAGTTAATCCGAACGGAATACGATTCCACTCCAGGAGTCCCCAGGGGGTGCTGAAAGCTGTCAGGTGTCTGGAGTCTTCATGCACAAAGCCTTGATGATACGCACTACCCTGGTCCAGGATTGAGAACCATGTAAATCCTCCTAAGCTATCCAGCAGATCTTGTATTCTAGGTAGTGGATGTCGATCTGGAATAGTCTTCCGGTTTAACTCCCTAAAGTCCACACATAGTCGTAGGCTCCTGTCCTTCTTTCGAACACAGACAACTGGTGACGAGTATGCGGAAGAAGATTTCGTTACCCAACCTTGGTCAAGAAGGTTTTGGACATATTCTTTCACTTCCTGATATAGGGGTTTTGGTATCGAATTGTAGCGTTTCTGGACAGGAGTTTCATCTTTCAGATTTATCTTCAGTTTCAGGTTTGGAATGCTTCCTATGTCTCCCTCATCTCGAGCAAAGACATCTGATTCGTCATATAACATTTGTCTCGCTATCTCCTGTTCTTCTTCTGAGAGATTATCCAAATTGACAGGTGGGTGCCACTTAACAAATTCGTTAGTGGGTAGCTGATTTTCAGTGTCCACTTGATTCAACTGGTTTACATGAAACATTCTTTTCTTCTGGTCAATTCCCTTTTCATCGTCTTTATTTGAAGAAAACGGTAGAATCTCAGCTGCTGGAGAAATGGTACCCAATATTGTTCTGGGTGGAAGGTAGATATCATGTTCAGCACGGTTCAGTATGGGTATCTTCACTAGTTTAGAGAAACCGTTTGGTACATCTACCACTGAAGGAAATAGTTCAAGTCCTTCTTCAACTGGATATTCTGGAAGTGGTTCAAATGGCATGATTCCTCCTTTCGGCCATGCTCTAATTCTGCATTTGACTTCACCAAGCTCGCCTCCTTTGATCTGGAGTCCTTTCTTCCCCACTTTGACCACACGACTATCGGATATTTCTCCTGGGTCAGTTGCTTGACTGACAGCATTGACAATGTTATTCGCTACACTCTGTCTTACTTTCATGGCTTCACTTAGCAAGATAGTCAGGTTTTGGGTGCTGTTTGATCGGTCACGGTTTTCTCTAATCAATTCTTCGATAACATTAAATCCAAGAAGTGGATTGTCGTTACAGCAGTCGCTCACCAGTATTGGCACATGGATGGCTGAGTTTCCATGTCCACTACTTTCGAATTCCAGGAGGACTTCAATCCATCCAATGAATGGAATGATAGAACCATTTGCAGCTGTAATGGATAAGTTGTCATCACAAAGTAAATCTTGTATGTGTCTAATAGAGACACCGGGTAGAAACTTTTCTAACCAGGCCTTCCCGACAATGCTGACCTGAGCTCCTGTGTCCATCAACATGTCAACCGGAACACCATTCATCCGACAAGACAATAGGCATTTTCCTCCAATTAATTGTGCTACGCGTTGTTTGGAGCATCCATTCTCTTTTGGGAGTGTTCTAGTTGACTGGTGGGTGAAGACCCTATTTATCTTAGCATGGGACAGATTATTTGAGGTGGTCACTGGTTGTCCCTTTCCCAGTGACCGTCTGTCGTTTCCCGACTGCCTTCTTTTCTTCAAGCAATCAACTGCTCTGTGTCCTGTCCAACCACAGTAGAAACAATGGTAGCAGTTCTGACTCTCTCGTTTGATGCAATCATCACACCTGGGCTTGCAATGAGCTGTATCTGGAACTTGAACGTTGGTTAGTGGCTTAGTCATTCGGTTTTCCACAACAGGAGTTTGCTTTATCATCTTCTCCAGGTTCTTCGTGAGAGCCGAAACCTGTGTTGTTAGTTCCATTAGTGCAGTGTGATTTGCTCTAGCATCTCCCTCAACTCTCTTTTGCACTGTTTCTTTTTCACTATTCCCTGGTGTCTGTGATGAATGAACAGTAAGATGTTTATGTTTAGGTGCACTGTTTAAGCGTCTCTGCCTTTCTGTTTCTTCATCAACTGATCTGGTGACCTGCTCTATGACAAAGTCATCGGTTACTGTCAAATCAGACACGTAAGGCTTGATATCTCGTCTGACATTAGAATTGTTCTCGTTTAGTCCCTGATACAGTGTATGAAGGAATACGCCTTGCACTAGTTTTTTGTCATAGTTAAACTCTAGCCTATCATGTTGTGATGTAGACAGAATTTTTTGTTTTAACCCTGCTAGCCTGTAAACAAATTGTTGTGCTGTCTCTTTTTCTTGCTGTGTAGCATTGCTAAGTTCCTGAAATAACTCAGTACCACTTCGTTCTCTCATATGTGACTTCAAAAACTTTTTCAATTCAACAACAGTAAGATCCTCTTTGTCAGTCAACATATCTTTAAAATGACCAGGTTTGATTATTCTCAACACTGTGCGTATAATTTCAGATTCAGGGAATTTTTCACTTAGACCCTCGTCAATCTGACGGCACACGCTACTGTAACTCATGTCCGAACCATGATCTGAAATTAAACCACCATGCATTTTGAATTCCCTACGTGGCAATAAAGCAACAACATCAGTTAATCTCACCACCTCCGATCCCTGTTCAGTCCTTGCAGTCCCACTACTCATTTCTTTAGCAGTGGTTGCAATGTTCACAGTTGGTGTACTTTCCTTATTGAGTTTTAGTTCATCGATCTTGTCTTGGATGATGAGCAGGTAAGACATGCCTTGATCTTCTAACTTCGCCAGCTGATCACTTCTCATGTAGTCTACAATAAATTCAACGAATTCCATTTCGCTTGCACCAGTCACTGATGGAATGTCCACGTCTCTTTCATCATCCAGCATAATAGCGAGGCTATACAGCTGTTCTTTACTCAGCAGATGAATTTGTTTCCGGATATCCCACATCAGCGCACGACGAGGGGACGCCATCTCTGTTGCACTCTGACAACTTGCACTCACACGGCAGACGACACTCGCGACTCTCCTTGTAGCTCTGCAGTCGACTCACACTCGTCTCGCGTTTCCCTCTCACTGGTAACACAACGAATCCCGGACGAGCCCCCAAAATGTTACCGGTCCCAAAATATAGATTAAGGGAACCGATGATTGTAGACGTACTGATGTGATGTGATCATCTCGGCGGGTACTACAAAAATACACGAACAAGAGAATATATGACCATGCTTCTTTATGATGTGAAATGAGTTTCACTTTTACATAACAATACATACAGTTTTTTATAGTTACATGTTTATAATCGCTAACATAACAACAGTACAGATTGGACTGAAATACTTTAAAACATAGCTGCAACAATGAATACCATTATATTTTAATAAACATACATGTTCCTTCTATTTCGTGTTATATACACTTATCTTTATCTCTATGGCACACTTTAGCTGTGTCACAATGAGAATTACACTGCATTGCTTATAAATATATACATTCTGAAGCAATTCTCTCTTTTGACCACTAGATGGCGCATCTTGCATAAATGAACAAGCAGTGTATAACCTGTCCATGTGGCTATTCATCTAATTTTAACATGTGGTTTCTAATATATGTAATTTTGCATAAATCAGGTTGAAATATACTCATATATAACAGTCTAGTGCTTGCAATAAACCGTTGCTCCGACCAGTACAATAGTCCTAGGGTTTTTCGCTATTTTCACTGCTCTCAACACATGCTGCTTTGAAAGTCTAATTACAACAAAACCATTGCACAAAATCTACTAAAACTTTCTCCTGCAACTGCTCTAGATGTTTAGGAATCTTTCTAGTACAGTTTAGTAAGAATGAGAAAGGTTTAAAGTACATACCTACAAAAATACACGAACAAGAGAATATATGACCATGCTTCTTTATGATGTGAAATGAGTTTCACTTAGTCACATGATGCATGTGGCCTTATATAGACTCTGTTCGGGTACCCTCTCTGCCATCTACTGGTTGTTTTATAGAATAGCAGGATATCAAAAAATAACAATAAAAATAAATGAATGTAGGCTATGGGGTGCCTGTTTTGTCTTTCAAGTGATACCCCAGCCCGTCACACGGACGTATATAGTCGTACGGCGGGCGTTAAGGGGTTAAAGGAGTTGTAAAGGCAGAAGTTTTTTTTATCTTAACACATTCTATGCAGTAAGATAAAAAGACTTCTGTGTGTAGCAGCCGCCCTCAGCCCCCCTAATTACTTACCTGAGCCCCATCTCTGTCCAGCGATGTCCATGAATGTCTAAGCCATGGGTCTCAAACTGGCGGCCCTCCAGCTGTTGCAAAACTACAAGTCCCATCATAACTCTGAGTGCGTCTGTGGGAGACATGCTTGTAATTGTCAGCCTTGCAATGCAATCTCAGTTTGAGACATTTGGTCTAAGTCGTCCTGGACACTCCTCTTGATTGGCTGAGACACAGCAGCCAGCGCCATTGGCTCACGTGGCTGTCAAAGTCAGTCAGCCAATCAGGAAAGAGAGGGGGGCGAGGCCGGGTCAGGGCTCCGTGTCTGAATGGATACACAGAGCTCAGACTGGGCTCGCGTGCCCTTATAGCAAGCTGCTGTCTGAGGGGGCTCTCAACAGGAGGGGGGGGGGCAGAAGCAGCAAAGAGTGACCCAAGAAGAGGAGGATCTGGACTATTCTGTTCAAAACCAACTTCACAGAGGAGGGAAGTATAAAATGTTTGTTATTTAAAAAAGAAAAACGAGACTTTACCAATTGCTTTAAATACTTAAAAGGTAATTCCACTTTCGTGGGAAAAAATAAGTGATTAAAAAAAAATTATATAGTATATAATTACAACATATTGTTATTAATTATTTTTAATAATTACCTTCCTCTCCAATCTGCAGCCGCTGTAATTTTCTGTAAAATGCAATATGGCTACCTGGAGGTGTTCTGTACACAGATGGTATAGAGAACGCCCCCTGAAAATGTAATTTCCTGCTTGTGTGATTGGCTCACTGGTTTTCCCAGAAGTCTGCACTAAGATACAAGTTAGACATTGCAACAATTTTTTTAAAGGTGTAAAATGTATCCCATACTCATGCACATAGGGAGGGGGGGCCAGAAATTGGGGGCCCCTTTTAAAGGGGGCTTCCAGATTTCGAAAAGCCTGCCTGGCCGCAGACCCCGACAACCACAACCCAGGGTTGTGGGGAAGAGGCCCTTGTCCCCATCAACACGGAGACAAGGTGCTTTGGGGTGGGGGGGCAGAGCCCCCCACCCCAAAGCACCCCCCCATGTTGAGGGCATATGTTCTTTTATGGCTCAGGAGGTGGAGGGGTGCTTGCTCGTTCCTTCCCTTCCTGACCTGCCAGGCTGCATGCCCAGATAAGAGTCAGGTATGGATTTTTGGAGGGGACCCCACACCGCTTTTTTTTTTAACCGACAAAGATTTTTTTAGGAAGAGTCCTGGAAGTTCCAAACATATTCCATTTACAGATGATGGAGGCCACTGTGCTTATTGAGACCTTCAATGCTGCAGAAATGTTTCTGTACCCTTCCCCGGATCTGTGCCTCAATACAATCCTGTCTCTGAGGCCCCGTACACACGACCAAGTTTCTCGGCAAAATTTAGACAGAAACTCGATGGGAGCCGTATTCTGCCGAGCAAACCGGTCGTGTGTACACTTTTGGCCGAGGAAACCGACGAGGAACTAGTCGAGCCAAATAGAGAACATGTTATCTATTTCCTCGTTAGTCAATGGGGAAACTTGGCTCGCCGAGATCCTCGGCGGCTTCACAAGGAACTCGACGAGCAAAACGATGTGTTTTGCCCGTCGAGTTTCTCGGACGTGTGTACGGGGCCTGAGGTCTACAGACAGTTCCTTGGAATTCTTGGCTTGGTTTGTGGTCTGACATGGGACCTTACAGTATATAGACAGGCATGTGCCTTTCCAAATCATGTCCAATCCACTGAATTTACCACAGGTGGACTCCAATCAAGTTGTAAAAACATCTCAAAGATGATCGGTGGAAACAGGATGTACCTGAGCTTAATTTTGAGTGTCATGGCAAAGGCTGTGAACACTTATGTGCATGTGATTTTTTTTATTTTAATGAATTTGCAAAGATTTCAAACAAACTTCTTTCATGTTGTCATTATGGGGTATTGTTTGTAGAATTTTGAGGAAAATAATGAATTTTAATCCAGTTTGGAAAAAAGGTGTAACATAACAAAATGTGGAAAATGTGAAGCGCTGTGAATACTTTCCAGACGCACTGTATGTGGTGTTTGTTTCATGCCTGATTGCTGGATTGCCTCTGATGTGAGCCTAGCTCAGGACCCAGTGGATGACAAACATGAATAAACTCTAGTAAACTCTTTCGATTTAATTTGCCACGGTTACTTGTGCATTCAGGAGGGACAGGTAGAGCCAATGCCCTCTCCACCTGTTCAGCGTATCACCGCTACCTCACTCCCAGTAACGCTATGGAGCTCCACCGTGCACCCAATGCACACTCCATGCATGCACTTTACTTACCGTATATACTTGAGTATAAGCCAAGTTTTTCAGCCCTCTTTTTAGAGCTGAAAATACCCCCCTCCGCTTATACTCGAGTCAGTGTACCTGAATTCTTGACAGGCGTCCATTTTTTTAAAAGTCGCGGCTTCCTCCTGGCGTTCCGTTCCATGATAGGCATTTGACACTGTGTTTCGCCTATCACGGAGGTCCTCTCATCCTTGGACAGTTTCCCAGCAGACACTGTGTTCAGTGTTTCGCCAATCACGGACATCCTCTTGTCTGAGGATGAAAGAATGTCTGTGATTGGCGGAACACTGAACACAGTGTCTGCTGGGAAACTGAGTCCAAGGTTGAGAGGACGTCTGTGATAGGCGGAACACAGTGTCAAATGCCTATCACGGAACGCCAGGAGGAGGCCGGGACTTTTAAAAAATGGACAAGAATTCAGGTACTCGGGCACAGTGAGGTATGGCACAGTGAGACTGCAATGGGCACAGTTAGGTATGCCACAGTGAGACTGCAATGGGTACAGTGAGGTATGGCACAGTGAGGTTGCAATGGGCACAGTGAGGTTGCAATGGGCACAGTGAGGTTGCAAATGGGCACAGTGAGGCATGCAAATGGGCATTGTTGGCCTCTTTTCTCGCTTACAGTAGCTGCTGCATTCTCACCCTAGGCTTATACTCGAGTCAATAAGTTTTCCCATTTTTTGTGGTAAAATTAGGGGGGGCGTGGCCAAGCTGGAGACCTGAACAGACGTGTGTGATCGGGGCTCCGCTCTTACCTGCATCCTTTATCCTTAAAAATTCTGGATTTCTCTACGAGGGGCTCCTGATATCTCCTTGGAGTGATCCTGGGGCATAAGAAGGGGGAAATCCGGCTCCAGGACACGTGGCGCCTCAGCCCCCAAGACTTCCCTGCAGACCCAGATGAAGGCCCCCACGTGTAACTCCAACATGGCGACACAAACTGCCCCATCGGAGTCAGCTACCCCGGAGGAGGACCACTTCACAGCTCTTATGCAGGCTATTACCAGCTGAAAGACTACCTTGACGGAGAAGATAGACTGCTGCAGATTGACTTCGGCCTAATGCGAAGGGACATGGACAGATTCTGGGAGCGGCTGGGTGAGGTGGAGAGGCGGGTGGTCGATTCGGAGGATGCCATTCAAGATCAGCGAGCATCCATCCGCACCCTGCAGGTGAAGGTGAAAACGCTGGAATCCCGAGCCGACGATAGAGAGAACCGAAGCAGGAGGAACAATTTGAGAATGGTCGGCCTGCCGGAGGGAGCACAGGCCTTTACAGAGCAGCTCCTCCATGCCCTCCTTCCCGGTGCTCAGTTCTCCCCTCACTTCGTTGTGGAAAGAGCCCACAGGATGCCGGCTGCGAGGGGACCCCCGGGGTTTTCCGCCTCGCACCTTTATATTCCGGCTTCTAAACTTCCGAGACTGAGACCTTGTCCTGCGGGAAGCGAGGAAGCTTGATGAGCTCCGGTACGAGAACACCAGGCTCATGCTGTTCCCAGATTAATCCGTTGAAACAGAGGCTCTGCCGCACCTTCGACCATTTGAAAGCCCAACACCGCACAAAGGGGATGAATATATAGCATGCTTTTCCCTGCACGTCTCCGTGTGGTGGACGGGGAATCCACCAAATATTTTACCTCCCAGAGGATGCCTCCCACTGGCTGGATACTCTACCCGGAGCGAGGTAATTGCTTTCATGCGCTCCTTTGTGATGGTCCTATTGGTACTCCCTGACAACATACTTGCCCCTGTTGGAAACCTACTGTCGCCTATCTGAGACCTGTTGTTTTTTTTCTTTTTTTCTCTTTGGCGCGCTTTCTTTACTGTATGCATGCAGCACCATTGACTGTACTGCTGAGATATGTCTTAGTGAGCCAGTGGCTGTAGAGACTACACCTGAGCTCCCTGCCCTGTTTGTTCAATTTTGCATAGGGGGGTGGATGGCCACTGGGTAACTCATCTACTTAATGCTCAGTTGTTTTCCCCCTGTTGGGATATGAGACATTACACTCTCCGTGGGATGGATCAGGATGGGTGGGGGCGGGGGGGGGTTCCTCTCTCTCGCCTCTCTTTTTCCTCATGGCCTGCATACCTCCCTGTTATATGGCCGCAGACGGGAGGTGCGGTGGTTCTCATGAAGGCGCCGTCTGCTTAACCCTTTCCCAGGTTTCCCAGGGACTGACCATGTTATGCTTGCAGATGCTGGAGATACTGTCCATAACTGTGATCCATTTTTCCCTTTTTTTTCCCTCTGTTTTTGGTGTGTTTTTTTTTTCCCTCCGTGCTGTTGTTCGATCCTCATGTTCTCTGTCTTAAATGACTTAATGCATAAAATCCCATTTTGCATGGACATATGTATGCAGGTAACCGTGGCCACGGCCTGCGGACCGCAGTGATCATATGGTCCTTTTGTGTGAGACGTTTGCTGTCTGCTTGTCTCACAGCTCCCATAGGAGATTTTTCCTAATTTGAGCGGGATATTTGGTTTTGTGAGTTTGGGGATTAGGCACTCCAAGTTTTCCTTTTTTGCAAATGGAACCACTGAACCTAGCTGATTTATGTAAGGATGTTACGATTGTACCGCTGTTCTCTTTTTCTGTTCTGTCTAAATACTAGAATAAACTTTTTTGTTAAAAAAATAATTAGGTCCTCGGCTTATACTCGGGTCGGCTTATACTCCAGTATATACGGTAACACTTTGTCTTCCGTACCTGTGTACAGTATGAAGGCCCCGGCGGTGCAGATCTGCTCCCATTGCTTTGGGAGATGGATTGCTGCCAAAGAAGTGCTGACAACAGAGGCTGGGCCACCCTTTCTCTTCTTTTTAAGCTCTAGTAACCAGGATCATTAGGTTCTGGACCCTCATCCCTTTTATAGCACACAGGATTCGGGTTGGACTCAAGAGAACCCTCCAAGAAAAACACAGGAACACACTTAGCTCTTAGCTTCTCAGTTGGGTGGTGTAAATGGGCAACTGGAACTTCAACCTGCCGACACACCTCCCCCCAAAAATGCAAGCCGTCCTCGGCTGCGTAACACAACCCCAAAAATGAACAGCCCATAACTTAACAGTACAAAATCAAAAACATTTACAGAAACACATTTAGCATGAGGACAGCAGTCAATAAGCACAAATAGAAGTCTATCAAATATACAAGTGTTTCTCAACTCCAGTCCTCAAGGCACCCCAACAGGTCATGTTTTCAGGCTTTCCATTATCTTGCACAGGTGATTTGATCAGTTTCACTGCCTTAGTAATTACCACAGCCATTTCATCTAAAGGGAAATCCTTAAAACATGACCTGTTGGGTCGCCTTGAGGACTGGAGTGGGAAACACTGGTATATACCATATTTTATAGACTCTATAACTTTCCTACAGATTAAATAATATACACTGATTTGGGTTATTTTCACCAAAGAAATGTAGCAGAATAAATTTTGGCCTAAATTTATGAATAAACATTTATAGGGTTGCATCGTTACTGATATCGGTGCCGATACTAGGCATTTTCATGAGTATCGGTACTCGGAAAAAAAAACCTGATATCAGCTTGGGAGTCGAAGGCCTTCTCCTCCCCCAGGCTAGCTGTTTCCTCTGACCCAGGGCCATCTTAATGCACGGGCCAACCTGGGCACTGCCTATGCGGGTGGGATCTGTAGTGCTCCAATCACAGAGCATGGAGAGGAGAGCCAGCGGGGATCGGAGCAATACAACTCCAGCTCCAACACATGTAGCAGAGGTACGATCATGCCCCGATCTAGGGGGGTATTGGAGAGGGGTAGGCTTCCCCATTTCCAAGCTCTCTACCACCCCTGACGCTTGACAACAGTCTTCCATTCCCCCATGGCACTAAGAGATCCTTCTTCCCATCCCATTCCCTTACAGCTACCATGTGAATAGTGTATAGCTAGCTACTGCAACTCCATTCCTACTGTAGCACCCTCTTGAGTGCTAGAAGTGTAAAGAGTCTTCTGTAATGTAAGTAAATTTTCAGGCCTGGCTGGCAGCCAAGCCTGTGTGTGTTTTTTTTTCTAGGTAAGGGTTTAAGTGACTCAGGGAGGGCTGGGTGACTCGCAGGCAGCATCACCAAAACCTTGCACTTATTTCCAGAACGTGCTGGAACCTTCTGGAAAGATGGGAGCAGAGGTGAGGTGGAACTGCCTAATGGATTCTGAGGGCCCTGACCAATCCCAAACTTGGATTGGCATGGGGCAGGCATGGGCCGGACTTTGGACATGCCTGCCCTAGACTGTTTATTGGAGCCAAAGTGAATGGACTGTTGCTTGGATGGCTGATGGCTTCTGCAGTGTTTAGGAAATAACCAATTAAAATCAGTGGCCCCTGTGGGGGGTAGGCCTTCATCTAATAGGAGGTGACCTTTTTCTGGTTATGACCTGCTTAGCTGTGACATGGCTGGAGGATGAATGGACACAAAATGGCCTCTTCAGTTGAAATTCGACTACTTAGTAGGTATGAGTAATTTCAAGTAATAGTGTTAAAATTCTTCCAGGAAAAATATGTATCTCTTGTGTACACACACTTTCTTAACCACTTCACGACTGCCCTATAGCAGTTTTACTGCTACAGGGCGGCGGCCGTGCGCAGGATCACGTATTTTCACATGATCCCGCACTTCTGGGTAGAGGACAAGTTTTGCGTTGCGCCGGCGGCTTGGATCAAAGCAGGGACAAGCATCTATGCCTTTTTCTAGTAAAAGCACCAACCCCACAAAAAAGTTGAATACAACTGGTTAAAACCACAGTTACTGTAAGTCTGTCCAGGATGTGCTGGTCCTGGCTGAAGAATCGAGAAAGGTGGCCTACGCGTTTCATGGGGGAAACCCACTTCATCAGGGCCTTAGATTGAAGCACAAATTTGTACATATACTGCAATTATATACAAACATATTATTAACAAATAATACATGTAAACATTAACAGATCATTTTATTACCAAAAAAAATTAAACGTTAAACGCTTTCAATTTACTAAGCAATATAAATAAATAATAATTCCATAAATCCATACCTTAGTTTGTAGACGATATAACTATTGTATAAAGTTAAACCAATGAATATACGTTTTTTGGGGATTTATTTTTACCAAAAATATGTAGTAAAATAAATATTGGCCTAAATTGATGAAGACATTTTCGATTTTAATTTTTTTTTTATTTGATTTGTATAGCAGACTGTAAATAATATTGTTTTTTTTGTAATTGTCAGTAGTTTTTTGTTTATAGCACCAAAAATATAAACCACTGAGGTGATCAAATACCACCAAAAGAAAGCTCTATTTGTGGGAAAAAAGGACGCCAATTTTATTTGGGTACAGCGTCACATGACAATGCAATTGTCAGTTAAAGTAACGCAGTGCCGTATCGCAAAAAATGGCCTGGTCATGAAGGGGGGGGGGGGGGGAGCTGAAGTGGTGAAGATGAAAATCAAGATGAAGAGTGGAGTGTTTCTAAATAGATTTAACCATTTTTGCTTTTTGGATAATTGAGTTATTTTTGATATGACTGTAATCTAAACCCTTTAGGGCCGGTTCACACCACAAAAACACACTCCAGATCTGTTCCAAAAAATGCATTGTTTCTGCATGCATGTTTTTAAAGATTTTTTGGTGCATTCCAGGTGCTTTTTTCTTATTTTTTCCAGTTTTTTTTACTATACTAGGCTCCAGTGCATTTATGATGCGTTACAGTGCAATTTTGATGCATTTTACTGCGTTCCAGTGCAGGAAAAATGCAGCATGTTCTACTTTTTTTCTGGAGCTGAAAAGCCCTGGAACTGACTGCACTTGTGTGAATTATGCCATTGGAAACCATATAACCTACTTTCCACGCATTTTTGATGCAGAACAAAAATGCACTGAACTGCATGTGGTCTGAACTGGCCCTTAAAGAGGAAGTAAACCCTCTGAAAGTTTTCGTAAAAAAAAAACCCTGAAAGAAAAAGGCATAATGAGCTAGTAAGCATAGCATACTAGCTCATTATGAATTACTTACCTGAGATCGAAGCCCCCGCAGCGACCCTCGTTCCTCTCCTCCGCCGCCGCCATGATACACGGAGCAGTGTGACTGGCCGGAGCAGCGATGACGTCACTCCCGTGCATGTGCATTGGAGCCGCCAGGGACGGCACGGTCCCTCTCATTAACGGCACGCTCAGTGTGCCTGCGCCGTTGTCTACCACGCGCATGCGCCGTAGACATCGGTGCAGCCTTTTCTGCAAATATCTCCTTAACCGTGTAGGTTAAGGAGATATTTATTGCACCTTCAGGTAAGCCTTAAAGGGGTTGTAAAGGAAAACATATTTTTTCATAATAAGCATCCTTTACCTGCAGAGATTCCTCTTTTCACTTCCTCATTGCTCGTTTTTGCTCAGAAGTTGCTCTATTTCTTCTCTGTTCTGTTCACTTCCTTCTTGTCTGATTGTTACTGACCACCGTGATGGGAGGCTTTTACTGCGGTGGTCAGTGACGTGCTCGCCCCCTCCTGGGAACTACATCTGTGCGGCAGGACGCTCTCTACGTCTTAGAGACTTCAAGGAGGTGTGAATTACTGGGTGTGCCGCAATGCATACTGGGAAATGTAGTTCTTACATGAACGAGCGATGCAAACCAGGAAGTGAATGAGAGAACAGAAACTAGAATGCCGGAGGTGATATAGATCAGTGGTCATCAACCCTGTCCTTCAGGGCCCACTAACAGGCCAGGTTTTATGTATTACCTTGGGGAGATGCAGACTAGAATACTGCAATCACTGAGGAGCAAATGATATCAGCTGTGATGTATTTCAGTTATCTTGCAAACCTGGCCTGTTAGTGGGCCCTGCAGGACAAGGTTGATGACCACTGATATAGATGAAGGAATTTAATACGTATTTACTAGTTTTTTAACAGAATCATTACACTATTCTGTCTACCTTGCAGACATTAATTTTAGGCAATTTTTTTTTTCCTTTACAACTCCTTTAATCTAGGCTTACCTGTAGGGCCAAGTGGTCTGTAAGGGTTTACAACCACTTTAAAGTTTACGTATAATTGTGAATTATTTTGTCTGGTTGTCATCACATAACGAGGGTTCTGATTCAATTTTTTGTTTGACTATGAGTGACCCAGTGTCTCTGGACTTCTGGAGTGTAGTAGCCCCTCTTTCTTTTTTGTCTTTGATGGATGCTTTGTATAGAATCATACGTTTCCCAGAAACATGAAAGGCAGAGCAGGTGTAAGAAAGTTTCCCATTCATATATGACATCTCAAGTTGAATATTTTTTTTTGATGGATGTAACAGAAATCTGGACAGAATATATACATGAGACGTTGCCTGAGTATTCTTGGTGCCCAGATAAGGATCACAGGGGATACAAATAATAGATTTCGAGGTCCCACACCTGCAGGATCTCAGATCAGCCACCTGCTCCCCGGGTTGGCAAAACCTCAAGATACCAAAATATCTTTGGGTTCTCTTCTTTTTTTTTTTTTAAGCTGAACTAAAAAAAAGCTAAAAAAATTATACGTTAGCTGTTTTATCTGTTAAGTGATTCGCATTTGTGTCGATTCAGTCCTGATATTTACACATCTCAGCTAGCTATGCATAGGTGTGCACAGCGTATTGCATTAGGGTGTGCACTCCAAAGCTCAAGCACACACTACTGATCACTCACGATGTGCATTCAGAAAGGGAAGGGGATGGTCAATTACATATTGACTGGCCCCTTCCTCCACTCATCCTAAAACATTCTTGCAGCAACAGCTAGCGGGAGAGGAGGGAAGCTGGTAGTGCTGCAGGGGGAAGGGGGAGACAGGGCAGTAGGGGGAATCTGTGCTCTAAAGGATGATTAGGGTGTGCCTGGGCACACCTGGCACACCCTGTGCGCACGCCTATGTAGCTAGGACAGTCAGGTTGATAGCTCCACCAGTCTCTCAGGTAAATCGGGGTTTCTCATGCTTTTTTCAGTTGTGACATCCTTTAACAGTATACAAAATCACAAGGCACTCCAGGAGAATTATACAGTGGGGAAAAATAATTATTTGATCCCCTCCAGATTTTGTATGTTTGCCCACTTACAAAAAAATTAAGGCCCGAATTCTCAGAGGACTTACGACGGCGTAGCGCCATGTACGCCGTCGTAAGTCCGAATCCGAAGCTGTCGTCTCTATGCGCCTGATTATTAGAATCAGTTACGCATAGATTTCTATTACATCCGACTGGCGTAAGTCTCTTACGCTGTCGGAGCCTAACTGCATTTTTACGCTGGCCGCTAGGGGCGTGTAAGCTGATTTACGCAGCGAAATATGTAAATTAGCTAGATACGCGAATTCCCGAACGTACGTGCGGCCGACGCAGAAAAGATACGCCGTTTACGTTAGGCTGTTCCCGGCGTAATGTTGCCCCTGCTATATGAGGCATAACTGTGGCGTACCAATGTTAAGTATGGCTGTCGTTCCCGCGTCGAAATTTGAAAAAGTTACGTCGTTTGCGTAAGTCGTCCGTGAATGGGGCTGGACGTCATTTACGTTCACGTTGAAACCAATGACGTCCTTGCGGCGTACTTTGGAGCAATGCACACTGGGAAATTCCACGGACGTCGGGTCACAGTACATTTACATAAAACACGCCCCCCGGATCCAAATTTGAATTAGGCGGGCTTACATCGGTCGATTTACGCTACGCCGCCGCAACTTACGGAGCAAGTGCTTTGAGAATACAGCACTTGCCCGTCTAAGTTGCGGCGGCGTAACGTAAATCGGATACTTTACGCCGCCGCAGAGATACGCCGCTGGACGAGAATCTGGCCCTAAGGGTCTATCATTTTTCATCATAGGTGTATTTTAAACTACAGAGACAGAATATCAACCAAAAATCCAGAAAAAAAATGAATTATACAAATGTTATAAATTAAGTTGCAGTTCAGTGAGAAAAATAAGAATTTGATCCCCAAGCAAAACATGACTTAGTACTTGGTGGAGAAACACTTGTTGGTAAGCACAGAGGTCAGACGCTTCTTGTAGTTGGTGATCAGGTTTTCACACATCTCAGGAGGGATTTTGGTCCACTCTTCTTTACAGATCTTCTCTAAATCCTTAAGGTTTCTTGTCTATCGCTTGGCAACTTGAAGTTTCAGCTCCCTCCATAAATGTCTATAGGATTAAGGTCTGGAGACTGACTAGGCCACTCCTTAACTGCGGGATGCTGAAAATTTTCTTACCGGACATTAAAACATTAACTACTTGCCAACGTATAACGGTCGGCTCCCCTGCGCGAGAGCCCGTAGCTCTACGTCGCCTCGCGAAGCGGGCACTAGGGGCACGCGCGCACGCCCCCGACTCCCGTGCGCGCGTCCGGCGGGCGCAATAGCCGCCGGGCACCCGCAATCGCTCGTTACAGAGCGAGGACCGGAAGCTGTGTGTTTAAACACACAGCTCCCGGTCCTGTCAGGGGAGAAATGTATGAACAGCGATCAGTCATTTCCCCTAGTGAGGCCACCCCCCTACAGTTAGAACACACCCAGGGAACATACTTAACCCCTTCCCCGCCCCCTAGTGTTAACCCCTTCCCTGCCAGTGGCATTTTTATAGTAATCCAATGCATTTTTATAGCACTGATCGCTATAAAAATGCCAATGGTCCCAAAAGTGTGCGCCATAATGTCGCCGTACCGAAAAAAATCGCTGATCGCCGCCATTACTAGTAAAAAAAAAAAATATTAATAAAAAGGCCATAAAACTATCCCCTATTTTGTAAACGCTGTAACTCTTGCACAAACCAATCAATAAATGTTTATTCTGATTTTTTTTCACGGAAAAAAGGTAGAAGAATACGTATCGGCCTAAACTGAGAAAAAAAAATGTTTTTTTTTATATATTTTTGGGAGATATTTATTATGGTAAAAAGTAAAAAATATTCATTTTTTTCAAAATTGTCGCTCTATTTTTGTTTATAGCGCAAAAAATAAAAACCGCAGAGGTGATCAAATACCACCAAAAGAAATCTCTATTTGTGGGAAAAAAAGGACGCCAATTTTGTTTAGGAGCCAAGTAGCACGACTGCGCAATTATCAGTTAAAGCGACGCAGTGCCGAATCGCAAAAAGTGCTCTGGTCTTTGACCAGCAGTATGGTCCGGGGGTTAAGTGGATAAAGTTGTTGAGGGGGGGAGGGGGGGTGCTGCCGCGGGATGCCGAGATTTTTCTTACCAGACATTAAAGTTGTTGAGTAGGGGGGAGGGGCTGCCGCGGAATGCCGAAATTATTTATAACTGACTTTTAAGGTGTTGCGCAGTTAACGTGGAAAAGCGGAGGGACCTTAATTCTTACCTCATCCTCCTCATGTTCATGCCTTTTCCTCCTCCCGTGCTGCAGTTCAGGAGCATGGGGAGAGGGGTGGAGGACCTCGAACCTCCTCTTAACTAACGTTATGCAGGAAAATATCCTCTCTTGCGGGAATGCGGGAAACAGTTATTACTGCGGGAAAGTCCCGCACAATCCGTGCCAGTTGGGAGGTATGCTTAACTATATGTGCTTCTTCTTGAGCCACTATTTTGTTGCCTTGGCGGTATGTTTTCGGGGCATTGTCATGCTGGAAGACCCATCCACGACCTTCAGTGTTCAGTGTTCTGGCTGAGAGAAGGTTCTTATCCAATATTTTACAATACATGGCCCTGTCCATTGGCTCCTCCATGCGCCAAAGTCAGCCTGTATCTTTTCTGTAGGAGTTGGTTAACCTGCAACTGCATGGCATCTGTGGTGTTCTGGAGGGAGGGGGGGGGGTCCTCCATGTTGCTCAGGTGGGTCTCTGTTTCTGTGACCAACTCCCTCAGTTTCTGGAAGTCCTGTCTCACCAAGGAAATGTCGATTGACCTCTTCAATCCTGGCTGTGAGTGCGTTCTGGCAGGCTGTGATGGCCTCTTGGCACACTGTAATAGCCTCCAGCACCTTCGCTGTGTCTGCTCCTGTGGAAGGCCCCTCCCCTGGCTCGGTGCCGCCATCTAGATCCGGGGGAATTTCTGTCCTGCTGCCGATATCTATCAATCTTGGCCGCCGTGTCTGTGTTTTTTTGGCGGAGATTCTGGGAATTGTTTTGAAAAAAAAAACTAGTTTGCTATCTTGAGTTGCCAGTTTGGACGTCTCATTTTGAACCTATGGTATTTGCTGACATGCCCTGTGACCTTTTATGGTCGATTTCTTAAGGTGAGAGCCTGAGAGGCCATCTTATAAGGTGGAGGAGATTGCTGTGGTCACTTCGTTTGCACTTGTACCTTATGCCGATATACAGATTGGATGTTTGGATTCATCACTCCTTATGAACTTTTCACTCACGTGGACTTTCTTTTTATATACATTTTTTCTGTTTAGATTTGATTCATTATTGTATTTATTGTTTATTATTTTATACATTTGCGCTGCACTTTTTCACTTTAGATTCTGCCCTCAACTTCTCCGCTGGCTGCCCCGACTATAACCGGCCTGGTCCAGCTTAATAGGGAGCTCCACACTGCAGCCCTGATATCATGTTTATATAAGGGGGGGAGGGCAGAAAAAAATTCTGCCCCGGGCGCCCATGACTCTGGTTACGCCACTGAGTGAAAGGTATAACACCAACATGTCATAAAAAATGCAAAAACAGAATCACTTGAGTTGGAAAAACGAATCACCCCCCTCTTAAAAATGACTTGTAAACTTAATTCTGTGTAGCTAATCACCTTCTCAATGGCACACAAAACTATTTGCCTTTTCAACTGTGATCAGCTGTTGATTAGCTCAGCATGAAAAGAGCTTTCCTGGAGCATTTCAGTTCTTGGTAATGTAACTGAAGCGAACAATCAACTATGTGTGGCAAGGCACTATCACTGGGATCTCTGGGCAAAACTAACCACACAGTGGTTGAAGGAGAAAAAGGGGAATGTCCTTGCATGACCTAGTCAGGGCCTAGACTTAAACCCCACTGAAAATCTGTGGAATGACTTAAAGGCTACAGTCCACAAACGGTCATCATCCAAATTTATCTGAACTTGAGCAGTTCTGCAAAGAATAATGGGCAAATATTGCAAAGTCTAGGGCCCGGATTCACATCATCCCCCCGTAGCGCATCTCTTTTACGCTACGCCGGCTCAGCGCACAGAGGCAAGCACTGGATTCACAAAGCACTTGCTCCCACTCCCTCTTAAAGATACGCTGGGTTTCCTCTGCGTAAGCCAGCGTAGGTGGAAGTGGGCGTGAGGCATGCTAATGAGGCGTGATCCCATGCAAATGATGGGCCAAGCATCATAGAAGTGCTTAAAATGAACGGCGCAAGCGCCGTCCTGTGGACGCATCCCTGTGCGCATGCTCAGAATCACGTTGAAACAACTGTCTAAGATACGTCGAATCACTGCCTACAACGTGAACGTAACCTACGCCTAACCATATTCACGTACTACGACAAAAGATACGATGGCTTGCTTTCCCTGGTCCATACCTTTGCATGACTTGTGCCTCCTATATGGGGAATAACTTTACGCCGGACGTACGACTTACACAAACCGCTTATATAATGCGCCGGGCGCAACTAGGTTCGTGAATCGGCGTATCTCCCTCATTTGCATATGAGCATAGAAAATCAATGGGAGCGCCACTTGCGGCCAGCGTAAATATGCGCCCACGATACGCCGGTGTAGGAAAGTTACGTCGGTCGGATGAAGCCTATTTTCAGGCGTATCTAGTTTTGTGGGCACGGCGCATAGATACGACGGCGCACATTTACACTTACGCGGCGTATCTCGAGATACGCCGGCGTAAGTGCTTTGTGAAACCCGGGCCGAGATGTGCAAAGTTAGTAGAGACAAATCCCAACAGACTAAAGGCTGCAATTAAAGCAAATGGTGGTTCAAAAAAAAAAAAAAAAATGCTAATATAAGGGGGTGATCCCTTTCCAACTCATTGATTCTGTTTTATTTATTTTTTTGACATGTTGGTGTTATATCTTTCATGGATGTTATAAGTTGCACTGAGTAAATACAGCTGGATAAAACAAAAACGGTGTCTGTCTTTATTTCAGGCTGCGAAGCAACAAAATTTGATTATTTTAAAGGGGGGGGGGGGGGGTGATGCTTTTCTATACCCACTGTATTTCCTATGGGTCCTGTTCACATCTATGCAGTTTCCAGCAATTCGTTTTCTAGTGCATGGACTTTTTTATACACGCAACACGGTGCATTTTGGTTCCATAGACTTCAATGGAATTGCATCAAAAATGCATGAACAACGCATGCGTTTTTGTTGCATTTTCCTGCACAACAGACACCCCCCTTATAGCAACATCAACGCGTCCCTAAAAATGCAAAATGTTCTGCAACCGCACATGCATAGATGTGAACCCAACCCAATATAAACAGACATTGAAGGGAGTAGTAAGAAGTGATCTATAAACTGACCACCAGATGGCAGCCTAGCTCCACCCACGCTTTGTGTATTCATTGCAGCTGATTTCATCATTCTCTTTGTACTTGGCTTAAATTCAGCTTCTTCATGCAAGGTCATCGTGAGCAAAGCAAACTCAGGGATCAAAAAATAGAATCCATTCATTAGCCAGGGGTTCGGAAAATAAACACATAAACAATAAATAAGATATTGAGCAATGGCTCTAAAAAGATAAACAGTATCCAGAATAAAATCTTATTTTCACCGGAGATTACGCGCGGAGGGCGGTCACAGCTCACCTTCAAACGCATTCTTGCTTCTGTGTAAAGGTGAACTTTGGCACCTGGAATTTCCAAAGTTCCTTATGTGCAGTTATGTGATTTTTTTTTATAAGTTTTCATCTACAGTGCCTTGAAAAAGTATTCATACCCCTTGACATTTTCCACATCTTGTCATGTTACAACCAGAATCGTAATTTTTTTTTTTTATTGGGATTTTATATGATAGACCAACACAAAGTGGCACATAATTGTGAAGTGGAAGGAAAATGATAAATGGGTTTAATTTTTTTTTTTTTTTACAAATAAATATGTGAAAAGTGTTGGGTACATTTGTATGGCGCCCCCCGGAGTCAATACTTTGTAGAACCTCCTTTCGCTGCAATTACAGCTGCAAGTCTTTTTGGGGATGTCTCTACCAGCTTTGCACATCTAGAGAGGGACAATTTTGCCCATTCTTCTTCTTTGCTAAATATCTCAATCTCTGTCAGATTGGATGGAGAGCGTCTGTGAACAGCAATTTTCAAGTCTTGCCACAGATTCTTAATTGGATTTAGGTCTGGACTGTGACTGGGCCATTCTAACACATGAATATGCTTTGATCTAAACCATTCCATTGTAGCTCTGGCTGTATGTTTAGGGCCGCTGTCCTGCTGGAAGGAGAACCTCCGCCCCAGTCTCAGGTCTAACCTCTAACAGGTTTTCTAATACGATTGCCCTGTATTTGGCTCCATCCATCTTCCCATCAACTCTGACCAGCTTCCCTATCCCTACTGAAGAAAAGCATCCCAACAACATTATGCTGCCACCGCCATGTTTCACGGTGGGGATGGTGTGTTCAGGGTGATGTGCAGTGTTAGTTTTCCACCACACACAGCGTTTTGCTTTTAGGCCAAAAAGTTCAATTTTGGTCTCATCTGACCAGAGCACCTTCTTCCACATGTTTACTGTGTCTTCGACACTTTCAACAATGGCTTTCTTCTTGCCTCTTCCATAAAGGGCAGATTTGTGGAGAGCACAACTAATAGTTGTCCTGTGGGCAGATTCTCCCACCTGAGCTGTGGATCTCTGCAGCTCCTCCAGAGTTACCATGGGCTGCTTCTCTGATGAATGCTCTCCTTGCCCGGCCGGTCAGTTTAGTTGGATGGTCATGTCTTGGTAGGTTTGCAGTTGTGCCATACTCTTTCCATTTTTGGATTATGGATTGAACAGAGCTCTGTGAGATGTTCAAAGCGTGGGGTATTTTTTTTATAACCTAACCCTGCTTTATACTTCTCCACATCTTTATCCCTGACCTGTCTGGTGTGTTCATTGGCCTTCATGATGCTGTTTGTTCACTAAGGCTCCCTAACAAACCTCTGAGGGCCTCACAGATCAGCTGTATTTATACTGAAATTAAATTACACACAGGTGGACTCTATTTGCTAATTAGGTGACTTCTGAAGGCAATTGGTTCCACTAGATTTTAGTTAGGGGTATCAGAGTAAAGGGAGCTGAATACAAATGTACGCCACACTTTTCACATATTTATTTGTAAAAATAAAAATAAAACCATTTATTTTTTTCCTTCCACTTTGTGTTGGTCTATCACATAAACTACATTTACGTTTTTGGTTGTAACATGACAAAATGTGGAAAATGTCAAGGGGTATGAATACTTTAATTTTATACCAATGGGTATATGTACAGGTATTTATATAGAGCTGACAATTTACACAGCTCTTTGCATACTGTACAGATTCATCAGTCCCTGCCCTCAGGAGCTTACAATCGAATGCCTATCTCATGTACATGCTTACACATACTAGGGCCAATTTAGACAGGAGCCAAATAATCTTCCAACACGTCTTTGGAGTGTGGGGAGAACTGGAGTACCCGGGCGAAACCCAGACAAGTACAAAGAGAACATACAAACTCCATGCAGGTAGTGTCCTTTTTGGGATTTGAACTGAGGACCCCAGTGTTGTGTGGCAGGAGTTCTAACCCCTACGTATTGACCCACTTATTATATACATATACTGTATATATTTACTATACATTTTTAGAAACACGCTATCACATACCTCCCAACTTTGGTGGGGATGTTTTGCCTCATGGCTCTTCCACAGCTTTCAATGATTCTTAAAGCGGCAGTTCACCCGAATTTTTTTTTTTAACATTAGATTGAGGCTCATTTTGTCAAGGGGAATCGGGTAGTATTTTTTAAAATCGAAGCAGTACTTACCGTTTTAGAGAGCGATCTTCTCCGCCGCTTCCGGGTATGGGTCTTCGGGACTGGGCGTTCCTATTTGATTGACAGGCTTCCGACAGGCTTCCGACGGTCGCATCTATCGCGTCACGAGTAGCCGAAAGAAGCCGAACGTCGGTGCGGCTCTATACGGCGCCTGCGCACCGACGTTCAGCTACTTTCGGAAAACCGTGACGCGATGTATGAGACCGTCGGAAGCCTGTCAATCAAATAGGAACGCCCAGTCCCACAGCCCATACCCAGAAGCGGCGGAGAAGATCGCTCTCTAAAACGGTAAGTACGGCTTCGATTTTAAAAAAACTACCCGATTCCCCTTGACAAAATGAGCATCAATCTAATGTTAAAAATTAAGGTTCCGGGTGAGACTCCACTTTAAAATAGAATTGTATTATTTTTTGCTTTAAAATGTGATAACTGCCGACAGAGCTCTTACCCTCTGTCTTCCCAAGCTCTGTGTGATGGGGGCAGAGACAGTGCAATTGCTCTGGTGAGAGTGGTTCCCAGTGGCGGCTGGTGCTCAAATTTTTTAGGGGGGTGCAAACAAACTGAAAAGTTAAAAAAAAAATCAATTGCAGCCACGGTGCCATCAAATTTGTAGCCACTTTGCCCATCAAATGCTGCTGTCAAAACTCACTGGTAGGGATGTGCCAATTCACCTGGGTTCTGTTTGTTGAATTCTATATGAAATTCATAAAACTCGATCTTAGCAGTGAATCCCATTGAAGTTTTTTTTTTTTGGGGGGGGGGGGGGGGTGGCAGGGGGTCATCTTGATACTAAATTCTCACTATTTTCAAGGTTGACAGTTAAGCTATTGTAAAAAAAGGACATTGGGAGCTAGACACATTTTTTTAAATAAAACACTTTATAGTGGGGAAAGCGTTCTTTTAGGGTGATTTCAAAGGCAACATGGAAAGATACAGCTGGTACTGCACATGAAGGTAGTAGGGGAGAAACTGGTTCTGCAACTAGAAGTTGCAGGAGGCGAGCTGATTCTACATGTGAAGGAAGTAGGGGGCAAACAGGTTCTGCCTGTGAAGGTAGTAGGGGGCAAACAGGTTCTGCATGTGAAGGTAGTAGGGGGCAAACAGGTTCTGCCTGTGAAGGTAGTAGGGGGCAAACAGGTTCTGCGTGTGAAGGTAGTAGGCGGTAAACAGGTTCTGCGTGTGAAGGTAGTAGGGGGCAAACAGGTTCTGCGTGTGAAGGTAGTAGGGGGCAAACAGGTTCTGCATGTGAAGGTAGTAGGGGGTAAACAAGTTCTGCATGTGAAGGTAGTAGGGGGTAAACAGGTTCTGCATGTGAAGGTAGTAGGGGGTAAACAGGTTCTGCATGTGAAGGTAGTAGGGGGTAAACAGTTTCTGCATGTGAAGGTAGTAGGGGGTAAACAGGTTCTGCATGTGAAGGTAGTAGGGGGTAAACCGGTTCTGCATGTGAAGGTAGTATGGGGTAAACAGGTTCTGCATGTGAAGGTAGTAGGGGGTAAACAGGTTCTGCATGTGAAGGTAGTAGGGGGTAAACAGGTTCTGCATGTGAAGGTAGTATGGGGTAAACAGGTTCTGCATGTGAAGGTAGTAGGGGGTAAACAGGTTCTGCATGTGAAGGTAGTATGGGGTAAACAGGTTCTGCATGTGAAGGTAGTAGGGGGTAAACAGGTTCTGCATGTGAAGGTAGTAGGGGGTAAACAGGTTCTGCATGTGAAGGTAGTAGGGGGTAAACATGTTCTGCGTGTGAAGGTAGTAGGGGGTAAACAGTTTCTGCATGTGAAGGTAGTAGGGGGTAAACAGGTTCTGCATGTGAAGGTAGTATGGGGTAAACAGGTTCTGCATGTGAAGGTAGTAGGGGGTAAACCGGTTCTGCGTGTGAAGGTAGTAGGGGGTAAACAGGTTCTGCATGTGAAGGTAGTAGGGGGTAAACAGGTTCTGCATGTGAAGGTAGTAGGGGGTAAACAGGTTCTGCATGTGAAGGTAGTAGGGGGTAAACAGGTTCTGCATGTGAAGGTAGTAGGGGGTAAACAGGTTCTGCATGTGAAGGTAGTAGGGGGTAAACAGGTTCTGCATGTGAAGGTAGTAGGGGGTAAACAGGTTCTGCATGTGAAGGTAGTAGGGGGTAAACAGGTTCTGCCTGTGAAGGTAGTAGGGGGTAAACAGGTTCTGCCTGTGAAGGTAGTAGGGGGTAAACAGGTTCTGCGTGTGAAGGTAGTAGGGGGCAAACAGTTTCTGCCTGTGAAGGTAGTAGGGGGTAAACAGGTTCTGCCTGTGAAGGTAGTAGGGGGTAAACATGTTCTGCATCTGAAGGTAGTAGGGGGTAAACAGGTTCTGCATGTGAAGGTAGTAGGGGGCAAACAGTTTCTGCCTGTGAAGGTAGTAGGGGGTAAACAGGTTCTGCCTGTGAAGGTAGTAGGGGGTAAACATGTTCTGCATCTGAAGGTAGTAGGGGGTAAACAGGTTCTGCATGTGAAGGTAGTAGGGGGCAAACAGTTTCTGCCTGTGAAGGTAGTAGGGGGTAAACAGGTTCTGCCTGTGACGGTATTAGGCTGTGAGCAAGTTCTGCAGGTAGAGGTAGTAGGAGGAAAGCAGGTTTTGAATATGGAGGTAGTAGGGGGCCAGCAGGTTCTGCATGTAAAAGCAGTGGGGTGGGTCCCATGAGGCATTGAAAGGCTGACAATTATAAGCATGACTCCCACAGGCAGCGGCATGATGGGACTTGTAGTTTCACAACAGCTAGAGGGCCGCCAGTTTGAGGCCCCTAATCTAGAGGCAGGACACATCTTCCCTTTCCATCTCTTTCTAAACAGGGCAGGGGTCTTGCCATGGACTACTGGGTGTCTGCTGCGCCTGCGCCTGTAATGTCAGAAAGGATCTTTGTAACTGAGCGGCCGATCTTTAATAAAACACATCACACCTGGATTGCAGAGAACTATAATACACCTCCCCAGTATATCAGCATTGGTTCTTCTTTGTCTGGGTTTTTCTGAATTCCTTTATTGCTCATTAGCTGCAGTGGAATGTATTGGTCCATTCATGAGCGGACCGACGTCCATTTATCACATTCACATACCACAATGTTGTTCATCTTGATTATTCGACTTGGTGGAAAATGTGCAGCAGGACCCCACGCTTTCCATGGAGTGAGATTCATGACATGCCCCGAGTTTTTCCTCTGCGGTCACAGAGTGAGGGGCCCTGGAAAGAATCTGTTCAGTATGGCTGCACCCATTTCATAAAGGAAGGCAGCTATGCACTAACATTTCTTGTGATCAGGAAGAATTAGAAGGGTGTCCTTCTCTTTAGTTAGGGTATGCAAGCTTCAAAAACCTTTCTTGTTTACCTTTGAATATTGCAGGTGATTATATTACCCGCTCCGTAGACTTTAGGCACAATTTTTGTATTGAATCCCTTAGACCCCATTCACACCTGAGCGTTTTGTCGCCTGAAGCGCGACGCCCCAAAACACAGATGAGGTCATACACAGTGGCGGTTCGTCCATAGAGGGCGCTGGAGCGCCGCCCCCTCTGGCATTGCACGAATCTATGTTATTTTCGCCGCTGCAGCTGTTATTCAGATGGTCGGCGCTCAATTTCCGGCCATCTGAATAACGCCAGCTGGTTGGCTGTAGGGAAATGTCTATCAAAGCCAGCGGCTCTGATAGGCTTTCCCAATACAGCCCGGAAGCTTATTCTCGGAGCGCACAGACTGTACGCCCCTTGAATAAGATGACAGGCGTCTCAGCCAATCAGGTTGGCCGGTTCTGGCTACCAGTAACCTGATTGGCTGAGACGCCTGTCAGTCATCGAGGGCGGGAGAAGACATCGTGGGGCGTGGATGCCTAAAACCAGTAAGGTAAGTGCCGGGCGGAGGGGGAAGAAAGCAATTTACAGGGCACAGTGGGGACAATTGGCACAGTGGTGACCATTAAAGGGCACAGTGGTGACAATGTATGGCACAGTGGCTGCGTTTAATGGCATGGCACAGTGGTGACAATGGATGGCACAGTGACTGCGTTTAATGGCATGGCACAGTGGTGACAATGTATGGCACAGTGGCTGCATTTAATGGCATGGCACAGTGGTGACAATGGATGGCACAGTAGCTGCGTTTAATGGCATGGCACAGTGGTGACAATGGATGGCACAGTGACTGCGTTTAATGGCATGGCACAGTGGTGACAATGTATGGCACAGTGGCTGCGTTTAATGGCATGGCACAGTGGTGCGAATTGATGGCACAGTGACTGCATTTGACGGCATGGCACAGTGACTGCGTTTAATGGCATGTAACAGTGGCTGCGTTTGGGCACAGTGAGACTGCAATTTTTTTTTTCCTTTGCCCCCCCCTAAAATTTTTGAGCACCAGCCGCCACTGGTCATACATAACCCCATCAGCGCCCCCTTGTGGTTAACTCCCAAACTGCAATTGTCATTTTCACAGTAAACACTGGGGTAGATTCAAGTAGGGGAGCGCACTACTACGGCGGCGCAGCGTACCGTTTTTACGCTACGCCTCCATAAATTACTTGAGCTACGCTTCATTCACGAAGCATTTGCTCCGTAATTTGCGGCGGCGTTTTGTAAAAGTGGCCGGCGTAAGCGCGCGTAATTTAAATGATCCCGTAGGGGGCGTGGATCATTTAAATTAGGGCGCGTTCCCGCGCCGAACGTACTGCGCATGCTCCGTCGGGAAAATTTCCCGACGTGCATTGCGGTAAATGATGTCGCAAGGACGTCATTTGCTTTGACGTGAATGTAAATGGCGTCCAGCGCCATTCACGATTCACTTACGCAAACGACGTAAATTTCGAAAATCGCGACGCGGGAAGGACGTGTACACTTACCATTGGCTGCGCCTCCTAATAGCAGTATCAGCCTTACGCAGAAAGCGACGAACGCAAACAACGTAAAACATGACCGCCGGGCGCGCGTACGTTTGTGAATCAGCGTGAGTATGCAATTTGCATACTCTACGCTGACAACTACGGGAACGCCACCTAGCGGCCAGCGTCAAAATGCAGCCTAAGATATGACGGCATAAGAGCCTTATGCCAGCCGTATCTTAGGCTACAGTCGGCATATTGAGCTTTCTGAATACAGAAAGTAGATACGCCGGCGCTACTTAGCAATTACGGTGCGTATCTATGGATACGCAGGCGTAATTGCTTGCTGAATCCACCCCAATGTATTTTAAATGCATTTTTTGCTGTGAAAATGACAATGCTCCCAAAAATGTGTCAAAATTGTCCGAAGTGTCCGCCATAATGTCGCAGTCATGAAAAAAATCTCTGATCGCCGCCATTAGTAGTAAAACATTTTTTTTTCATAAAAATGCAATAAAACTATCCCCTATTTTGTAAATGCTATAAATTTTGCGCAAACCAACCGATAAACGCTTATTGAGATTCTTTTTACCAAAAATATGTAGAAGAATACGTATCGGCCTAAACTGAGGGAAAACATCTTGTTTTTTTATATATATATTTTTTGGGGATATTTATTATAGCAACAAGTAAAGAATATTGAATTTTTTTCAAAATTGTCGCTCTATTTTTGTTTATAGCGCAAAAATTTTAAAAAATCGCAGAGGTAATCAAATACCACCAAAAGAAAGCTCTTTTTGTGGAAAAAAAAGGACGCCAATTTTGTTTGGGAGCCACGTTGCGCGACGTTCAGTTAAAGCGACGCAGTGCCGAATCGCAAAAACTGTCCGGGGCCTTTAGCAGCCTAAGGGGCAGATCCACATACCTCCGCTACGCCCGGCGCAGATGTGAGATACGCTACGCCGCTGTAACTTACCTGGCTTTGGTTTGAATCCTCAATGAATTTGCGCCGTAAGTTACGGCGGCGTAGTGTATCTCTCGCGGCGGATTTCAAATTGGGCGGGTAGGGGGCGGGTAGGGGGCGTGTTTAAATTTAAAACGTCCCCGCGCCGAACGAACTGCGCATGCGCCGTCCGTAAGAACTCCCAGGGTGCATTGCTCCAAATGATGTCGCAAGGACGTCATTGTTTTCAAAGTGAACGTAAATGGCGTCCAGCCCCATTCACGGACGACTTACGCAAACGACGTTAATTTTTTTTTTAAATTAGACGTGGGAACGACGGCCATACTTAACATTGAGTACGCTACCATATAGCAGCTTTAACTATACGCCGGAAAAAAGCGAACGGAAACGACATAAAAAAATGCGACGACTGCTCGTACGTTCGTGGATCATCGGAAATAGCTAATTTGCATACTCAACGCGGATTACGACGTGAACGCCACCCAGCGGACGCCGAAAAATTGCATCTAAGATCCGACGGCGTACGAAGACGTACGCCTGTTGGATCTAACACAGATGCCGTCGTATCTTGTTTTGGGGATACCAAAACAAAGATACGACACGCAAAATTTTAAATTACGCGGCGTATCAAGAGATACGCCGCGTAATTTCTTTGAGGATCTGCCCCTAAGGCTCTGGGTCTTAAGTGGTTAAGAATATACCGGGGTTATGACGGCTTTCTGCTGCCATAACCACGGTATTCTACGTCAAAGTGCCGACGTACAACGACGGCAGGTGGTCCGCAAATAGTTAATTGAATAAGCTGATTGGTTACTATACACAGATGCATCAGATTTAGTAAATCTCCCCCATAGGGTTTCCAGCAAAGTAATACAAGGCCCGATAACCCATTGCAACCAATCTAGACTCATCTCCTATGTCACCTGGTTTCCAGGGGCCGCTGCACTTTGCCCATCCCCCTGGCGCTGCCACCGTTAATAAGCCTATTACTGCTCCTTTAAAGAGCCAGTTGTACAAACTGTCATAAGCTGCAGTTTATTTGATTGTGTTCCATAAATCTTCACACTTGGATGAGAGCGAGGAAACCGCAGGGCCACCTATAAATCTCCAGCTTCTCTGCAGGAAAGTCGTTGTGGTAATTATATAATTGGAAGTGTTGAAATGTCAGGAAGCGATTGCAAGGCTTACATAACTGCGAGTGAAAGTTGGGCTGAGACCCATCGTGGCACGGCGCCCACAAGGAAGAGACGCTTCCTCCTACCTGGCCGCGTCATGTGACTTTCTTCTCTGCGCTTTGTTTGCCATTCACACGTTACAAACACCATCAGTTGTTCTCTTGTGTTCTGATGAATATTAACCACTTCCATACTGGGCACTTATACACCTTCCCGCCCAGACCAATTTTTAGCTTTCAGCGCTGTTGCACTTTAAATGACAATTGCGCGGTCATGCTACACTGTACCCAAACTAAATTTTTATCATTTTGTACCCACAAATAGAGCTTTCTTGTGGTGGTATTTGATCACCTCTGGGATTTTTATTTTCTGCAAAAATAAATAAAAAAATTACCGAAAATTTAGAAAAATAAAAAAAAAATGTGTTTCCGTTATAAAACATTGTAAATAAGTACGTTTTCTCCTTCACTAATGGGCACTGATAAGGTGGCACTGATGGGCATCGATGAGGTGGCACTGATGTGGTGGCATTGATGATGGGCACCAATATGCGGCACTGATGGGCGGCACGGATGGGCACTGATGGGCGGCACGGATAGGTGGCACAGATGGGCACAGATAGGCGGCACGGATGGGCAGGGATAGGCGGCACGGATGGGCAGGGATAGGCGGCACGGATGGGCAGGGATAGGTGGCACTGAGGGGCAGGGATAGGCGGCACGGATGGGCAGGAATAGGCGACACGTATGGGCACTGATGGGTGGCATGGATGGGCACTGATAGGCAGAATGGATGGGCATAGATGGGCACTAACTAATGTGTTGTACTAATGGATGCCAATCAGTGCCAAACAATGCCTGCCAATCAGTGATACCCATTGTGGGCACTGATTGGCATCCATTGTGGCACTGATTGGCATCCATTATGTGTCATCCCTGGTGGTCTAGGGTGGCATACCTTTGATTTAAATCCCTGGTGATCTAGTGGAATCCCTGGTGGTCCAGTGGGCATCCCTGGTGGTCCAGTGGGCATCCTCAGGGGGGGCTGTGCTGATAATCGATCAGCACAAACCCCCCCTGTCAGAGGAGCAGCCGATCGGCTCTTCTCTACTAGCGTCTGACAGACGCGAGTGAGGAAAAGCCGATTACCGGCTTTTGCTGTTTACATCGTGATCAGCCGTGATTGGACACGGCTGATCATGTGGTAAAGAGTCTCCATGAGAGACTCTTTACCTTGATCGGTGTTGCGGGGTGTCAGACTGACACCCCGCAACAACGATCGCCGCGATGCGCGCCCCCGGGGGCGCGCAGCGGCTCAGAAGCCTGAGGACGTCATATGACGTCCAGTCAGAATTCTACAACCACTTTGCCACCATCAATCTGTCATTGGCGGGCGGCAAGTGGTTAAAGTGGATCTTTTAGTAACTTGACAAGTCTGCATGAATTCACTACATACAGCAACAGTATCATTAAAGAAAAAAAAAACAACAACAACTCCACCTGCTTCCATTAACCACTTCCATACCAGGCACTTACGCACCTTCCTGCCCAGGCCAATTTTCAGCTTTCAGCGCCGTCGCAATTTGAATGACAATTGCGCGGTCATGCTACACTGTACCCACACAATTTTTTTATCATTTTGTTCCCACAAATAGAGATTTCTTTTGGTGGTATTTGATCACCTTTGAGGTTTTTATCTTTTGTGCAACAAATAAAAAAAAAGTGAAAAGTTTGAAGTTTTTCTTTGTGTCTGTCATTTTTTTTGTAAATAAGTACCTTTTCTTCTTCAACGACGGGCACTGATGTGGTTGTACTGACGGGCACTGATAAGGCGGCACTGATGGGCACCGATAAGGTGGCACCAATGAGGTGGCACTAATAGGCGGCACTGATGGGCACTGATAGGTGACACTGGTATGCGGCACTGATGGGCACTCATAGGTGGCACTGATGGGTACTTATGGGTGGTATTGATAGGTGGCACGGATGGGCACTAATAGGTGGGCACTGATGGGCACTGATAGGTGGCACTGATGGACACTGGTGGGTGGCACTGATGACACTGGTGGGTGGCATTTCTGGGAATCACAAATTTTGTCTGTGCCATGATGGTGCCAGTCAGTGCCCCTTTGTGGCATATGTTATGCATATATTATGGATACATTTGTACATGTGGATGGCCATGGGGGACCATCCACATGTTAGGTGCTTCCCTGGTGGCCCTGGGCGGCATCCTGGTGCTCCAGTGTGGGCATCCAAGGGGGTCTGCGCTGATAAACAATTAGCGCAAACCCGCCCTGTCAGGAGAGCCGCTGATTGGCTCTCCTCTACTCACGTCTGTCAGACACGAGTGAGGAAGAGCCGATCAACGGCTCATCCTGTTTACATCGGGATCAGCATCACCGATCCCCGCAATGTGCGCAATGACTGTTATCCTGCTGGACGTCAATAGAAGTCCAGTCAGGATAACACAACCACTTCCCGGATGTCAATATGCTATTGACCGGGCGGGAAGTGGTTAAAGGGCCAGGTAAGCCTATAACACGGCTGATCACGTGGTAAAGTGTCTCCGTGAGAGACACTTTACCTAGATCGGTGTTGCGGGTGTCATATAGATGTGGATAAAGGCTGCACTTAGAGCACTCACGTATCCTCACTTGTATTATAGACAGGGTATGTTGCCGCTCAGTTTAAAAGGACTCCTCGCTCGGGATAGACATCCGATGGTCCGTCACTGTAGGCTCCTCCCCCATGCGTATCGTCACTCGTCACGTGACTTAATCATGGGTATTTTCAATTTTGTATTTTACTACCGCCCATAGACAAACAGTTAAATTCAATTAAAAAGTCTTGACCCGCATACATTTACTGAGGAAGTCAGTGGTTTATGGATTATCCGTTTCATGGAAATATCACATAGCGGCGGTCCTTTATTTCCAAACTTTTATTGTCTCCTCTAAATCCGTCTTACCCTTGATTACATGTAAGTCAATCACTCTTGGGTCTGTGACGTTCTTCTGAAACATCCCTCTCACTTTGTCCTGTCCTTGCTTCACACTAAGGCCTCGTACAGACGAGCGGACATGTCCGATGAAAATGGTCCGCGGACCGTTTTCATCGGACATGTCTGCTGGGATCATTTGGTCTGATGGCTGTACACACCATCAGACCAAATTCCCCGCGGACAGACGACGCGGTGACGTGGCGGCGACGATTACACGGCGACGTGCGCGAACTCGGATGTTCAATGCTTCCACGCATGCGTCGAATCACTTCAACGCCATGCGCGGGTTCTCGGGCCAGAGGACATGTCCGATGAGTCGTACTGACCATCGGACATGTCCGACGGACAGGCTTCCAGCGGACATGTTTCTTAGCATGCTAAGAAACATTTGTCCGCTGGAAACCTGTGCGCTAGGCCGGAAAACTGTCCGGTCGGCCCTACACAAGGTCGGGCATGTCCGCTGAAACTGGTCCGACGGACCAGTTTTAGTGGACATGTTCGGTCGTGTGTACGAGGCCTGACTTCCAAAACCCATACACATAGCGCTGTGTAAACCGTTGGCGCTATATAAATCGTGTATAATAATAATAATACTGTATTGGGCACCTCCTGGCACCAAGCTCGGTGAAATTCCAGCACCCTCCGCTTGGCTTGGCTTATCACAGGTCTCTGCTAAAAATTGGTCCCAGCTTTCCTTACAGCAATGGCTTTGGCAGAGGCTGGCATCTTCCCTCCACCATAATTAACCATTACAATACTGCCCACTTTCACCCCCTTCCTGCCCAGTCCATTTTTCAGCTTTCAGTGCTGTTGTACTTTGTATGACGATTGTGCGGTCATGCTACACTGTACCCTTATGACATTTTTATATTTGTTTGAGACAAATCAAGCTTTCTTTTGGTGGGTTTTTATTTATTGTTAAACAAATGAGAAAAAACTTAACATTTTGAAAAGAAAAAAGTTTTTCTGAGTTTCTGTTAAATATTTTATCAAATAAGTACATTTTCTTCACTAAAGTGCATTGATCAGGCTGTACTGTTAAGCACTGATGAGGCTGCACTGAAGGCTGGCACTTTTGAGCACTGATGGGCACTAATAGGTGGCATCGGATAGACAGTACTGATGGACACTAGGGATGAGCTCGGTGTGTTCACGCACTTCATGTGCAGAGCCCGCCAGGAAGTTGGCACGGCGCTGCGCTAATCACAGACAGTGAGACATTTCCCGATCTCTGCAGCTGCCTATCAGGACACTGTCTCCCTACTTGTGATTAGCGCAGCGCCGTACCGACTTCCTGGCGGGCTCTGCACGTGAAGTGCGTGAACACACCGAGCTCATCCCTAATGGACACTAATAGCTGGCACTTATGGGAACTAATAGGCAGCCCTGATGGGCACTTACAGGTGGCATTGGATAGACAGTACTGATGGACACTAATAGGCGGCACTGATGGGAACTAATAGGCAGCACCGATGGGAACTAATATGCAGCACTGATGGGCACTGATAGTCGGCATCGGATAGACAGTACTGATAGACACTATTAGGCTGCATTCACACCTAGGCGACAAAACGCCTGAAGCGCGACGCTACAATACGCTGGAGGGGAGAAATAACATGATTCTCTATGGAGATGGTTCACATCTCCACGCCGAACGCCAAAACGCCGAACGCCTGAAGCTCAAACAAGTCCCGGACCCTTTTTTGTCACGACATATCGGGCAGCTTCGGCGTTCTTCATACCCGACAATGACCTATACAAAACCGCGGTTAAAAACGCAGCATTTTGTCGCGGCAAATCGTGGTAAAAAATGCTGCAATTTGTCGTGGCAATTCGCGGTAAAAAACGCCGCAAATCGCCTACGTGTGAATGCAGCTTTAGCCAGCACTGAGGGGAACTGATAGGCAGCACTGATGGGAACGGATAGGTGGCATCTGATAGACAGAACTGATAGACACTAATAGCCGGAAATGATGGGAACTAATAGGCAGCGCTGATGGGAACTAATAGGCAAAACTGATGGGAACTAATAGGCACTAATGGGCTGCACTGTTTTAATCGGTGCCCTCATTATCAGTAAAAACAATGTACTATCAACCTTGCCAGTTATAGGCAATCCTTTCCTCACACAGAGACAACATGTGAGGAAAGGACTTGTGTTACCTGGCAAGTCTGTTTACATGTGACCAGCTGAGATTGGACACAGCTGATCACATGGTAAAGGGCTGCTGTGGTTGGCCCTTTACTGCGATTTGTGATCAGATGTGTCCAAATAACACATAAGTCACAGAGCACACGTGGAAGGTGCGGTTCTGGGAGAACACCCTCCTCAAGCTGGGGAACCACGGTGTAGCCATCTTTTGGCTATAGCATGCATGGGAAGGGGTAAAAGAACATTTGCTCAGAAGAGAAAATAGCCTAAAGAACATTCGGTTTGGCCCCTTTTGCACAGTAAGAATGTACTTGTAGATTCACATGCCTATGTAAAGTATATTCCTTAGTTCTAATGAGTGTTGGGAACATACCCAAGCATTCAAAACTATGTGTAGCGCTACCCCCCAAAGGGGCTGCTGTACTACTGGGCACACCTCCCCAAGGATTGGCCAGAGCATGGCAAATATCCAGCCTAGGCATTCGAATTTCCCACCCTAGGCTCTAGAACAGTGGTCTCCAAACTGCTGCCCGAGGGCCCTTTTCTAGCCTTTATCTGGCCCTTGGAGCACTATTCCTCCCACTGATATGAGGCACTATTCCTCCCACTGATATGAGGCACTATTCCTCCCACTGATATGAGGCACTATTCCTCCCACTGATATGAGGCACTATTCCTCCCACTGATATGAGGCACTATTCCTCCCACTGATATGAGACACTATTCCTCCCACTGATATGAAGCACTATTCCTCCCACTGATATGAGACACTATTCCTCCCACTGATATGAGGCACTATTCATCCCACTGATATGAGACACTATTCCTCCCACTGATATGAGACACTATTCCGCCCACTGATATGAGGCACTATTCATCCCACTGATATGAGGCACTATTCCTCCCACTGATATGAGGCACTATTCCTCCCACTGATATGAGGCACTATTCCTCCCACTGATATGAGGCACTATTCCTCCCACTGATATGAGGCACTATTCCTCCCACTGATATGAGGCACTATTCCTCCCACTGATATGAGGCACTATTCCTCCCACTGATATGAGACACTATTCCTCCCACTGATATGAGGCACTATTCATCCCACTGATATGAGACACTATTCCTCCCACTGATATGAGACACTATTCCGCCCACTGATATGAGGCACTATTCATCCCACTGATATGAGGCACTATTCCTCCCACTGATATGAAGCACTATTCCTCCCACTGATATGAAGCACTATTCCTCCCACTGATATGAGGCACTATTCCGCCCACTGAAACCAACAATAGGGCACTATTTCTTCCACCGATACCAATGATGGGATACTATCCCTCCTCCTAATAGGGGGCACCACTCGTCCTTCTATTTACCACCAAGCCCGAGGCCATATTTAGTCTCACTGATGCCAGGCCTGGAACATTTTCTGTCCCCGCTGGCCACAATTCAGCCCTCTTAAAGTGTAAAGGACAATAAGCTGGCCCTTTTATTTGAAAAGTTTGGAGACCCCTGTTCTAGAAGGTTCTTCACAGAGGCAGGGAAAAAATTGAACCCCCAGAACCATGAAAAGACCTGGGCAATCTAATTACAGAGCAAGCCAACTAATACATTTGCCTAGCAACAGTGGCGGTGCGTCCATAGGGACGCAGGAGCGCCACCCCCTCTGGCTCGCTCACAGCCAGTAAAATATACAGATTCATACACTGTATGAATCTGTATATTTTTTCCGCTGCCGCCCACTATTCAGCTGACCGGACATTGAGCGCCGGTCAGCTGAATAGCGGCAGCTGACTGGCTGTGTGGAAGTGCCTATCAGGGCCAGCGGCCCTGAGGCTGTAGTCAGCTTCCTGAAGCTCATCTCGGGACATACCGGCCATGCGTCCGAGGATAAGACTGACAGGCGTCTCAACCAATCAGGTAACCTGATTGGCTGAAGCGTCATCGAGGGCGGGACGAGGGACATCGAGGGACGTAGAAGCCATAAAGGTAAGTGCCGGGGGGGGGGGGGGGGGGTACTGGGCACTTTGGCTACAAGTGGGGGCATAGTGGCTTCAAGTTGGGTCACAGTGGTGACAATTGAGGGCACAGTGGCAACAATTGGGGGCACAGTGGCTACAATTGGGGGCACAGTGGCTACAATTGGGGGCACAGTGGCGACAATTGGGGGCACAGTGGTGACAATTGGGGGCACAGTGGCAACAATTGGGGGCACAGTGGCAAAAATTGGGGGCACAGTGGCACTGGCAACAATTGGGGGCACAGTGGCAACAATTGGGGGCACAGTGGAGACAATTGGGGGCACAGTGGCTGTGTTTGATGGCATAGTGGTGACAATTGATGGCGCAGTGGCTGTGTTTTGATGGCATGGCACGGTGGCTGCGTTTTGATGGCATGGCACGGTGGCTGCGTTTTGATGGCATGGCGCAGTGGCTGTGTTTTGATGGCATGGCACAGTGGTTGCGTTTTGATGGCACAGTGACTGCATTTGATGGCATGGCACAGTGGTGACAATTGATAGGTACAGTGAGGCTGCAATTGTTTTTTTTTTTTTTTTTCGTTTGCGCCCCCCCCAAAAATTCTGAGCACCAGCCGCCACTGCCTAGCATCCTATCCTAGGAGGGTGCTACATATGCAGGTTGCCAAAAAAATAAATAAATTGGTGTCCCTCATTATTGTTTCAGAAGTTCTAGACAAGTGCACTCTAGCAGGCAAGAATGAGAATGATTTCCATACAAGATTCAAACAGGACCTGAAATGGCATTACGATGCCGCGCAGACAGTGAGTGATCGCTTTTCTGACAATAGCAATATCTTTGCCATCATTTCTTCCCTGCCAGGATTGCTATTCTGTAAGCTGGCGGAGATCTGAGCCGTGTTTGTCGCCCTCTGACCTCCAGTGCGTCCGGCAGGGATGAAAATTCAATTTTCTCACTTGTTAGATGTGTGAAAGCAGCTGCTCCAGCCTGTCACCCGGGCCCCGTCACCGCCAGGAAGGATGGAGCCTCTTGCACGTGTTGCCAGTGCCTGGCCTTTGCCATGGAAGGGTCTGGAGTTCCCACAAATACAAGATTTAATATAAAAAGCCTGGAGAAGGGGGGAGGCTGCGCGGGATTCCTGTTACACCCCTGACCCTTTAATCTTCTGCTTTATTACAGATTAGGAGCCGTGTGGGGAAGAGGAGCCATGGGAAACCTCATGAGAATAATGAGGGCTACCTGTAGACTTTACATGGCTGTTGGCCAAGGTAACCATTTTATATCATACCCACCAGGGTTGTCTCATTACTACCTTCCTTTATATCAGTGCTTCTCAATTATTTTCTGTCATGCCCCCCCTAGGAAGAAGAAAACATTTCGGACCCCCCCCCCCCGCGCGACTGTAAATAGTATCTTTTGTCTATAAAATTGTTATTGCTCTATACGGTTTTTAGGTGAACCTCCACTTTAAGCTGACAACTGCGCGTTGGTTTTTGATCACCTCTGCGTTTTATTTTTTTCCAAAAAAAAATCAATTTTTTTTTTTTTTTTTTTTTTTTTTAACGTTTTTTTTTTATAAACTGGCCCTCCTCATTGGAGTACAGGTGAGGAGGGATGACACCTGTCAGCCTGCTGGATAAGGTGGAGGGGACGGGTGGCCTTACCTTTACTTTTCTTCAGCGCACTGTGTAAGGCGGCAGTCTGTCAGTCCCGTCCTGGTCCCGCCGTTAAAATTTGAACTGCATGCCTTACGCATGCACGCAACGGCGCCGCGCTACCACCTGACCTGAGACGAGGAGGAGGAAGGAAGGAAGGGAGGGCGTGCGTGCCAAGGGGACCAGACAGTGTCAGACACTTTGGGCGCGTCGGCGCCACCCCCCCTCTGCAGCACCGGGGGGCCGTGCAGATCAGCATCCCCGCACACATCATTCACGATCAGGCCGGCCCTGGTCGCTATGGAGGTAGTTCCGCCACTGGCTGGAAACGGGGGATAATTGCCAGGTCACACGAGCCCCCCTTTACGGAGCCTCGCGGCCCCCCAGGGGGGCGTGCCCCACTATTTGAGAAGCACTGCTTTATATTAATGTTTCAAATGCAGAAGGATGGACAAAAGCCAAACTCCATGCAAACAGCTAAATACACAATGAAATACCGTATTTTCCGGCGTAAAGGACGACTGGGCGTATAAGACGACCCCCTAATTTTGGTTTTGGGATATACTCACCGTATAAGACTACCCCCTTCTTACTAGTCTTTCTGGAAGCTAAGGGGTAGCCAGAACCGCTGACAGGAACAGGCTTTTTCAAATCTCACTGTGCCATTACATTACATGCCCCCACTGTGCCATCACTTGCCCCCACTGTGCCATCACTTGCCCCCATTGTGCCATCACTTGCCCCTCACTGTGCTATCACTTGCCCCCATTGTGCCATCACTTGCCCCCATTATGCCATCACTTGCCCCCACTGTGCCATCACTTGCCCCCATTGTGCCATCACTTGCCCCTCACTGTGCCATCACTTGCCCCTCACTGTGCCATCACTTGCCCCTCACTGTGCCATCACTTGCCCCCTCTCTGTGCCTGAGCTTGCCCCCTCTCTGTGCCTGAGCTTGCCCCCTCTCTGTGCCTGAGCTTACCCCCTCTCTGTGCCTGAGCTTGCCCCCTCTCTGTGCCTGAGCTTGCCCCCTCTCTGTGCCTGAGCTTGCCCTCTCTCTGTGCCTGAGCTTGCCCTCTCTCTGTGCCTGAGCTTGCCCCCTCTCTGTGCCTGAGCTTGCCCCCTCTCTGTGCCTGAGCTTGCCCCCTCTCTGTGCCTGAGCTTGCCCCCTCTCTGTGCCTGAGCTTGCCCTCTCTCTGTGCCTGAGCTTGCCCTCTCTCTGTGCCTGAGCTTGCCCCCACTGTGCCTGAGCTTGCCCCCACTGTGCCTGAGCTTGCCCCCCAGTGCAATCACTGCAAACAGTGCCATCACTCACTTTTTCTCTGGATAGACTTCAGGCGGTGCGGTGCGGTGACAGTCTCTGTGCTGCGCGTCAATGATTTAAAAGACGCGCCTTCTCCTCAGACTGTCCTGTGATAGGCGGAACACAAAATTTCCCAGCAGCGCCTCTGTTCTGTGTTCCGCCTATCACGGACGTCCTCTCATCTCGTCCGAGGATGAGAAGGCATCTGTGATAGGAGGAACACAGAACAGAGGCGCTGCTGGGAAAATTTGTGTTCCACCTATCACAGAACACTCTGAGAAGAAGGAGCGTCTTTTAAATCATTGACGCTCTCGCAGCACGGAGACTGTCACCGGCGTATAAGATGACCCCCGACTTTGGATGCATTTTTTTGCATCCAGAAAGTCATCTTATACGCCGGAAAATACGGTACATCTGGAGTACCTTGAAAGTGTGCTGGGGGCCCCTTTTGCGCTGTTTTGTATACAGTGGAACCTTGGTTAATGAGTAACGCGGTTAACAAGCTTTTTGAAAGATGAGCAACTTTTTTTTTTTAAATCCTGACTCGGTTTGTGAGTGAGTCTCGCAAAATGAGCAGAATTCAAGCCAATGGGGTGTGCAGTACTGCATTTGGCCAGAGGTGCGGGGGCGCCGTTGACACTCGTAACGGGTCGGAGCTGTTCAGAAATACTCAGAATCACTTGGAAATACTCAGTTCCCGAGTGTTTCTGAGCTTTTCCAAGGGTTTTGGAATTCAGCAAAGCTGTCCCCCAAGGCTCTCCGTCGATCCCCCCCCACCTCTGGCCACATGCGGTATTGCATGCAATAGAAGTCAATGCGGAACTAATTACTGTATTTATTGGCGTATACTGCACACTTTTTTGCCCTGAAAAGCAGGGCAAAACGTGGGTGCGCGATATACGCCGATACCCGCTTCCCGCGCCGTGTTTGAATGCCTGCGCCGACATATACCGAGCGCAGTACGCTCGGGTACATTCAGCCAGGCTCGGCTTCGCTCGTAGTCACGCTCTGTGACGTTTATGCGTGAGAAGCCGAGCCTGGCCGAATATACCCGAGTGTACTGCGCTCGGTATACGTTGGTGGAGGCTTCAAACTGAGCGCGGGAAGCGGGGATTCGACATGAAGACGGCGCGGGAGAAGCCGGGAGGACACCACCGAGGCCGGAGACGGACGCCGGACCGGACGAGGCCGCCGATGGATGCTGGGCAAGACACCAAAACTGTAAGTAGTAAAATGTAATAAGATGTTTTTTTACAGGATTTTAGAGTCAAAATTAGGGGTGCGCGCAATACCCCGATAAATACGGTATCTTCGTTTCCATTGACTTCTATGGGGAAACTCGTTTTGATATGCGAGTGCTTTGGATTACAAGCATTCTCCTGGAACGGATTATTCTCGTAATCCAAGGTTCCACTGTATTGCCTAATCCATGTGCACCTTTTCCTGTGAGTTAGTTTCAGAAAAATAAGAGTGGCTGCCATCTTGGCTTTTTCAGATGAAATACAATAGATGAGAAGTGTTTCAAATGCTCAAGATTTTGTATTTCTGTCCATCCAGTTCTGCATTTTGCACAGCTCTGCCACACAACAGAGCCCAGTCTGGCAAGGCAGGAGACCTGATGTTATTCTTCTGCAATTAAAGGGAAAGTCCACCCTAACACTAAAATGGCTAAAATGTATATAATCAGGGGCGGCCCGTCCATTAAGAGCGCACGGGCACTGCCCCCTCTCTCCAGCCACCCGCTCTATGACTAATGAAAATATTCAGGCATAGCATTTGACGGGCACAGTAGCTGCATTTGACGGGCACAGTGGCTGCATTTGACGGGCACAATTGGCTGCATATGATGGGCACTGCATATGATGGACACAGTGGCTGCATATGATGGGCACAAGTGGCTGCATTTGATGGGCACAGTGGCTGCATTTGATGGGCACAATGGCTGCATTTGATGGGCACAGTGGCTGCATTTTATGGGCACAGTGGCTGCATTTGATGGGCATACATGTCTGCATATGATGGGCACAGTGTCTGCATATGATGGGCACAGTGGCTGCATTCGATGGGAACAATGGCTGCAGTTGACGGGCACAGTTGGTTGCATATGATGGGCACAAGTGGCTGCATTTGACGGGCACAGTGGCTGCATATGACGGGCACAAGTGTCTGCATATGACAGGCACAACAGCTGCATTTGATAGGCACAGTGGCTGCATTTGATGGGCACAGTGGGGCTGCAATTAATGGTTTTTATTTTTCAGTTTGTTTGCGCACCCCCCCCCCAAAAAAAAAAAAGAACACCATCCGACACTGTATATAATACACAGAACCATGACAGCCAAGCAGATCCCAGGAGCTTAGATAGATAGATAGATAGATAGATAGATAGATAGATAGATAGATAGATAGATAGATAGATAGATAGATAGATCAAACTGTTGGCGCTATATAAATCCTGTATAATAATAATATCCTGACTTCTGTAATGCAAAAGTGGTTTTAAATTTAATTTAACCACTTAAGGACCCCCTACCGACGATATACGTTGGCAGAATAGCACGGCTGGGCACAATCACGTACCTGTATGTGTCTCTTTAAGGCCCAGCCGTGGAGTTGCGAGCACGCCGCCAGCGGCGCGCTTGCGACCCGGTCCGAAGCATCCGTGACCGCGCTCGCGGGACCCGCAAACCCGATCGCCGACGGTGTCCCTCGATCGGTCACCGGAGCTGAAGAACGGGGAGAGGTGAGTGTAAACAAACCTTCCCCGTTCTTCTCTGTGGCAGTGTCAGTGATCGTCTGTTCCCTGATATAGGGAAAGACGATCACTTTCGTCACACGTCCAGCCCCGCCCCGCCTACAGTTAGAAACAGAGATGAGGTCACACTGAACCTCTACAGTGCCCCCTAGTGGTTAACTCCTAAACTGCAATTGTAATTTTCACAGTAAACAATGCATTTTTATAGCACTTTTTGCTGTGAAAATGACAATTGTCCCAAAAATGTGTCAAAATTGTCCGATGTGTCCGCCATAATGTCGCAGACACGAAAAAAAACGCTGATCGCCGCCATTAGTAGTAAAAAAAAAAATATTAATAAAAATCTAATAAAACTATCCCCTATTTTATAAACGCAATAAATTCTGCGGAAACCAATCGATAAACGCTTTTTGCGATTTTTCTTTACCAAAAATATGTAGAAGAATACGTATCGGCCTAAACTGAGGAAAAAAAAACGTTTTTTATATATTTTTGGGGGATATTTATTATAGCAAAAATTAAAAAATATAGATTTTTTTTCTAAATTGTCACTCTGTTTTTGTTTATAGCGCAAAAAATAAAAACCGCAGAGGTGATCAAATACCACCAAAAGAAGGCTCTATTTGTGGGGAAAAAAGGACGCCAATTTTGTTTGGGAGCCACGTCGCACGACCGCGCAATCGTCAGTTAAAAACGACGCAGTGCAATCGCAAAAAGGGGCAAGGTCCTTAACCTGCATAATGGTCCTGGTCTTAAGTGGTTAAGATGGTACCAAACCCAATAAATGTAGGGCCTCCTTATTTTTTTCCTCGTTGTCCTCCATGCAAGCTTGTCATGAAACCCTTTCATGTTCTGGTATTCCAAAGCTTGTTATCCCCCCCCTTATAAATGTCCAAAGATTTACCAAAATCCTGCATTCCTCCGATAGATCAGCATTCAGTCCCTAAAGGAAGAGATGCCCCTTGAATGGTTAGGAAGAGGATGCCGGTCACAATGGCACCTTGGTAGGAGGCCTGACCCTCGCCTTTAAGTCCCCTAAACTGAGGGACCTAATCCTCAGTAATGACCAGTGTTTGTGAGGTCCTTTGTGCCGGAGATAAAAGGGATCTAGAACCTTTCTCTCCTTCCCATTTCACTCTTATCCTTTTACCGCGAGTTCCCATGCTGAAAATTGAATGACAACCTCTAAAGAGTGTAGGTTTACCATAATGGTTATATACGCTATAGGAATGCCGTTCCTTTAGATTTCTCCTTAAATTCGATTTACTATGTCTTTTTAGAGGCTTGGGATGGAATGCGAGCTTTGGCGAGAAGGTTTGGTGATTGGAGTGGGGTTGCGTCAGTTATTGGTAATCTTTATCGACATTTGTTGTGGTTTGCAAAGTGACAGCGCATAAGCCTGGATTTTTTTGACAATGAATGTGAACAATGGCAAGGACTGGGAGTGATAAGATAAGCGTGACCCTGAAAACCTCTAGAGAACATGATACGCCTCGCCCAGGACTGCATGTCACGCGTCAAGTTCACGAGGATGTCAAAAACCAGCAAAAAAATTAAAACCAGCAAACTTTTTGTAAAGTCACCTGTACAGAAGTGTTGTTTGGCGGAAAAGAAAAAAAGCCAATATATACAGAGTATATACTATCAGAGGCGTTGCTAGGGGGGTGCGGTCCGCCCCGGGTGACACCCGCTAGAGGGGTGACACCATCCCGATTTAAAAAAAAAATACATTTTTTTTCTTTTAGCTGCAGTCTTGTACCGCGACTGCAGCGATGAGCACCGCGGTACAAGAGGAGGGGGGGTTGCGGGGTAACACCGCAGCACCATCCATCCCCTCCTCTCACAGCCACGGGCTGTTAGCGGTGGTCGGCAGTCAGCACACAGGCACAGCCCCCTCCTCTCTGTTTGTGTGTACAGAGGGGGAGGGGCCGAGGGGACCTTCTGTCCATGTGCCGTGGCGCTGCCTGCAATGATCTGAGGTACTAAATGGGGAGGGGGGTGTTTGCACCTGGGGGGATTTCACTGAAGGGGTGGGGGGGGATGTACTAAGGGGGTGTTTGCACTGAGGGGGTTTTCACTAAGGGGGGTTTGCACTGAGGGGGGTTGTACTAAGGGGGGGGGTGTTTGCACTGGGGGTGTTTGCACTGGGGGGTTGCACCGAGGGGGTTTGCACTGAGGGGGGGGTTGCACTGAGGGGGGATTTGCACTGAGGGGGGGTTGCACTAAGGGGGGGGGGGTGTCTGCATTGAGGAGGTGTCTGCACTGAAGGGGGGTCTGTGTAACATGCAGGGGTCCAGAGGTGCAGGTGGCTGTGTAATGTAAAAGGGGTGCAGTGATGCAGGGTGCTGTGTAATGTAAAGGGGTGCAGAGGGCTGTGTAGTGTAAAAGGGTCCAGAGGTGCAGGGGGCTATGTGTTGTAAAGGTAAACGACGTAAACGACGTAAAAAAATGCGCCGGGCGGACGTACGTTTCTGAATCGGCTTATCTACCTAATTAGCATATTCCTTGTGTAAATCGACGGAAGCGCCACCTAGCGGCCAGCGTAAATATGCAACTAAGATATGACGGCGTAAGAGATCTACGCCAGTCGGATCTTAGCCTAATTTCGTTGTATCTTGCTTTCTGAATACAGAAAGAAGATACGCCGGCGCAGCTTTGAATTTACGCGGCGTATCAATAGATACGCCGGCGTAAATTCTTTCTCTATCTAGCCCATTGTTTTTTTGGCTCTTTTTACTATATAGGCACAGTATATACACAATCGTGTCAAAAGTATTGGGACACCTGCCTTTTTCACGCACATGAACCCAGTCTTATGCCTCGTACACATGGATGGATTTTCCGTCGGAATAAACTCCGATGGGTTTTTCCGACGGAATTCCGTTCAAGCTGTCTTGCATACACACTGTCATACCAAATTCCGACCGTCAAGAATGCAGTGACGTACAACACTACGACGATCCGAGAACATCCGAGCATGCGTCGACTTGATTCTGAGCATGCGTGTTTTTTTTCTCCGTCGGAGTTCCATAAAGACCACGGAATTTCCAATGGAAATTTTTTCTGTCGGAAAAAAAGTGAACATGTTCTCATTCTAACTCTGTCGGAATTACCGACGGAAAAAGTCCGATGGAGCACACACACGGTCAGAATATCCGATGAAAAAAGTCAGTCTGACTTTTTTCATTGGAAATTTTGACCTTGGCTCCATGTACACGGGACGCTTTTACAACTGCTCCTAAATGAGTAAAGTTAGGCCACTCTTGAAGGAGCCGAAAATACAGGTACGGCGAATCACAAGAACGAGACACTTTGCCGCCATAAATGTGTGTGAGCTGGTCAGCAAGTGGTTCAAAAAAAGCCTGAAGGCCTAAAAAATGTGGCGTTTTAAGGCGTTCACCCCAGTCTGGTGGGAATATGACACATCAGGGGGGTACAGGCAGGGCCGCCATCAGGGGGGTACAGGCAGTACACCTGTAAGGGGCCCGGAGGTCCCCAGGGGCCCGGATGGCAACCCCCTTTAAAAAAAATAAAATATTAGTTCCGCATTGACTTCAATGGCATGCAATACAGCATGTGGCCAGAGGTGGGGGGGCGCCGGAGAGCCTCGGAAACACACGGAAAGGCCCGAGGACAGCCCGCCTGACCTCGGAAAGGCTCGGGAACGGAGTCTTTCCGAACCGCTCAAAATGGCGCAGTTTGGCTCTGGCGCCCCCCCGCCAAAGGGCCAAATGCGGTACTGCACACTGATGTGGCTTAAATCCTGCTCGTTTTGCGAGACAACACGCAAATCAGGATTTTTAAAAATACAGTGCTTGTATTGTGAAACGCTCGTTAACCGCGTTACTCCAAATCCGAGGTTCCGCTGTATGCCTTAAAAAATGCATAAAACTGCACAAATAAATGTTGAAATGCGCCAAAATGAAATTGACTGCAGGTGCATTGTTGTGCTTTGTAGTGTGAACGGCCCTAAGTGTTATTTAGTTAGCGTCTACATCTACTATTCATACAGAAGGCCGGTATGAATTTTTTAGTAGGGGCGGAGTTTCCCTTTACCCTGATATAATACAATTCGGTTCACAGATGGAGACTCGTAGGTCCCTCTTTCATTAGGTTCACTTCTGCTTTCTCTTCCTCCAGACTCCTGTCACGTTTTCGGTGATGGATGACTCCTGTGACTGATGTGGCGTCTTCCACGCCGAGTAAGCACACGCCGCAAACCCAAAATTAGATCAATCTCATCCATCTCTGCGTCCCCCGGGAGGATCCAAATATCTTTCATTTTGGAATGCACTTAAATGTGTGCGTATTTCTTTGTTCCCATGTGGAACATCCGTGTGCTTGGCTGTAGAGGGGAAATCAACGCGTCTTTCCCCTGATTTGCTAATAACGGTTGTATTATGTATAAATGTACAAAAATCGAATTATAGTCACTGGTGTCATTGACTTTCATTGCTGGAAGGAAAGATAACGTTCCACAACGCCTGGAGAGGTGAGGGCTCATTCACACCAGGTGCCCTGATCAATGAGTTAGTGAATAAATGATTGTTCTCTATGTGGCGCGTTCCTCAGAAGAGTGTTTCCGCCACCTTACGACAAATGTCGGTAAATGCAACAAATTTATGTACATGTCAAAAACATGCATTTGTTGCAAAGTCTGCCTTGTGCACAGCTCTCAAGGATGCTGTGTGGCTGAGCTTCAGTAGTTGCTAAGATGGTGATGTCCTTGGGGCTGTTAGCGTCCTAGCAACCAAGGACGTTGTGTGGCCGAGCCTGATTGGTTGGATGCTGGCAACTGCAGAGTCGTCGGAGTCCTAGAAACCAATGATGCTGTGTAGCTGAGCCATGTGGCTAGGCCTCGGATGCTTAAATGCTGGTGGCCCCAAAGCCAACGGCATCCTAGCAGCCAATGACCTTGTGTGGCTGGGCCTCGTTGAATGCTAAGATGCTGGTAGCCCCAAAGCCATCGGCATCCTAGCAGCCAATGACCTTGTGTGGCTGGGTCTCATTGGATTATAAGATGCTGGTGGCCCCAAGGACACCAGCATCCTAGCAGCCAATGACCTTGTGTGGCTGGGCCTCGTTGAATGCTAAGATGCTGGTAGCCCCAAAGCCACCGGCATCCTAGCAGCCAATGACCTTGTGTGGCTGGGTCTCGTTGGATTATAAGATGCTGGTGGCCCCAAGGACACCAGCATCCTAGCAACCAATGACCTTGTGCGGCTGGGTCTCATTGGATTATAAGATGCTGGTGGCCCCAAAGCCATCGGCATCCTAGCAGCCAATGACCTAATGACCTTGTGTGGCTGGGTCTCATTGGATTATAAGATGCTGGTGGCCCAAAGGACACCGATATCCTAGCAGCCAATGACCTTGTGTGGCTGGGTCTCATTGGATTATAAGATGCTGGTGGCCCAAAGGACACCGATATCCTAGCAGCCAATGACCTTGTGTGGCTGGGTCTCATTGGATTATAAGATGCTGGTGGCCCCAAAGCCACCGGCATCCTAGCAGCCAATGACCTTGTGTGGCTGGGCCTCGTTGAATGCTAAGATGCTGGTAGCCCCAAAGCCACCGGCATCCTAGCAGCCAATGACCTTGTGTGGCTGGGTCTCGTTGGATTATAAGATGCTGGTGGCCCCAAAGCCACCGGCATCCTAGCAGCCAATGACCTTGTGTGGCTGGGTCTCATTAGAATATAAGATGCTGGTGGCCCCAAGGACACCGGCATCCTAGCAGCCAATGACCTTGTGTGGCTGAGTCTCATTGGATTATAAGATGCTGGTGGCCCCAAAGCCACCGGCATCCTAGCAGCCAATGACCTTGTGTGGCTGGGTCTGATTGGATTATAAGATTCTGGTAGCCCCAAAGCCACCGACATCCTAGCAGCCAATGACCTTGTGTGGTTGGGCCTCATTGGATTATAATAGATTGTAAAAAAATTGGTAATGCCCTGTACACACGATCGGTTCGTCTGAAAACCAAAAAAAGCTAAATTTGTAGGAAAAAAAGGAAAATCAATTTTATTTGAGTACAGCGTCGCACAGCAGCGAACTTTGTCAGTTAAAGTAACGCAGTGCCGTATTGCAAAAAAAAGGCCTGGTCATGAAGGGGGTAAATCTTCCAGAGGGCAAGTGGTGTTATTGAATACAGATCTGCATTAGTCTGCATTAGTTTATGCCTTCTATTATTTGCCTTTAATGAGCCCTGTAAGCCTGTGTACCTTTAAACCACCTTGTCCCCCCCATATCCATAGAAAGGCAGCCACTTTATTGCCATCAGCCCACCTCTGCTACCAATCGCACCCAGGGCCGCCATCCGGAAATTTTGGGGCCCGTTACACAGCTTCAGGCATTGGCCCCCTGGAGCAGTGAACCGAGGGGGGGGGGGCTGCCGCCCCGCAAATTAAATTGAGAAGCGGGGGGGTGTGAGAAGTGTGAGGGGGGAGTGTCGCTAATTGAGAAGCAGGGGGGGGGCAGTGGGAATTGAGAAGCTGGGGGGGTGCTGCCGCCGCAAATTAAGGTCGGGGGGCATTGGGTGATGATGAACGAAAAAATAAATGTAAAAAAAAGGGGGTCCAGCCGGGGCTCTGAGGGACCACCGGGCCCATTAGAGGTCGGGGGGGGGGGTGGAGGGGGCTTTGGGGGCTGACGAAAAAAAAAACATTAAAAAAAGAAACAAGGGGGATGCCATCCGGGCCCCTGGGGAGCACCAGGCCCCTTAGAGGTCGGGGGGGCTTTGGGTGTTGACGAAAAAAAGGGGGATGCCATCCGTGCCCCTTAGAGGTCGGGGGGGGGGCTTTGGGTGTTGACGAACATAAAAAAAAAGAAAAAAAGGGGGATGCCATCCGGGGGTTTTGGGGACCACCGGGCCCCTTAGAGGTCGGGGGGGAGGTGGGGGCTTTGGGGGCTGACGAAAAAAAAAACATTAAAAGAAGAAACAAGGGGGATGCCATCCACGCCCCTGGGGACCACCTTGCCCCTTAGAGGTCGGGGGGGCTTTGGGTGTTGGCAAAAAAAAAAGGGGGATGCCATCCGGGCCCCTGGGTACCACTGGGCCCCTTAGAGGTCGGGGGGGCTTTGGGTGTTGACGAACAAAAAAAAAGGGGGATGCCATCCGGGACCCTTAAAGGTCGGGGGGGCTTTGGATGTTGGCGAACAAAAAAAAAAGGGGGATGCCATCTGGGCCCCTGGGGACCACCAGGCCCCTTAGAGGTGTACTGCCTGTACCCCCCCCCCCCCCGATCGCACCCCTTCAACACTCAAGCCCAGGGGCCCCCACCACCCTAAGTCCTGCCCTGACCGGGCCCCTTAGAGGTGTACTGCCTGTCCCCCCCCGATCGCACCCCTTCACCCCTTATTACAGAGGTAGCTGGCTCCAGCAGCGGTGTAATGTTACCATCCACAGGAAAAATTACACATTCTTCCAAAGCAATGGAGCCTCGCCGAATGCCTTAGATACGACGTCCTTATAATTATGGTAGAGCTGCGTCCGTCTGCTCCTCCGCCCTTTCATTTGATTTCCTGAGTGGGATCCAAGCGGGACAGAGGTCACCGCCGCGCACCGCTCTGCTCTCGCTCCTCTATAGACCAGAGACGTCCCATTATACTGCTTTATTCAGACAGATTCCGCCCGACTCTTTTAAGCTGTTTATTAACTAAGAAGTTAGCAATCTTCTAAATGGTCTTTAAAGAGGGAGTAAGAAATACTAAATAAATAGCCTATTTTCCCTGCCGATATCCAATCCTTTCCCTGGCTGGGCTGTTCCTGGATTACAAGGGTTGGGTTTCACAGAGGGATCGGCTGAACCCGGGGAGAGGAAGCCGCAGCACAAACCTTCTTCTATTTACTCTTCTTATTATTCTGTTATTACAATGAGAAAGTACATTGAAGTGAATGGTAATCCCAAGTACCAGCAACTCCAATTTGCTGCCCTTCCGTCTGTTAACCACTTGCTTACTGGGCACATATACCCCCTTCGTGCCCAGGCGAAATTTCAGCTTTTCCGGCACTGCGTCGCTTTAACTGACAATTGCGCGGTCGTGCGACGTGGCTCCCAAACAAAATTGGCGTCCTATTTTCCCTACAAATAGAGCTTTCTTTTGGTGGTATTTGATGACCTCTGCGGTTTTAATTTTTTGCGCTATAAACAAAAATAAAGCGACAATTTTGAAAAAAATGCAATTTTACTTTTTGCTATAATAAATATCCCCAAAAAAATGTATAAAAAAAAATGTTTTCCTCAATTTTGGCCGATACGTATTCTTCTACCTATTTTTGGAAAAAAAAATCGCAATAAGCGTTTATTGATTGGTTTGTGCAAAAGTTATAGCGGGGCAGATCCACGTACCTTTGCGCCGGGCGCAGCGTATCTAAGATACACTACGCCGCCGCAACTTATTTTATTTTTTTCGAATCCTGAAAGAATTTGCGCCGTAAGTTACGGCGGCGTAGTGTATCTTTGGCGGCGTAAAGGCGCGGAATTCAAATGGATGTAATGGGGGCGTGTTTTATGTTAATACCTCGTGACCCGACGTAAACAACGTTTTTTTTAACGGCGCATGCGCCGTCCGTGGGGGTATCCCAGTGCGCATGCTCGAAATTAACCCGGAACAAGCCAATGCTCATGTCGGTGACGTCATTCTACGCAAATCCCTATTCGCGAACGACTTACGCAAACGACGTAAAAAATTCAAAATTGTACGCGGGAACGACGGCCATACTTAACATTGAGTACGCCTCATAACAGCAGCTTTAACTATACGCTGGAAAAAGCCGAACGCAAACGACGTAAACAAAAAGCGCCGGCCGGTCGTACGCTCGTGGATCGCCGTAAATAGCTAATTTGCATACTCGACGCGGAATTCGACGGAAACGCCACCTAGCGGCCGCCGAAAAATTGCAGCTTAGATCCGACCGCGTACTAAGACGTATGCCTGTCGGATCTAGCCGTTGTATCTTGTTTTGAGGATACAAAACAAAGATACGACGCGCAAAATTTGAAATTACGCCGGCGTATCAATAGATACGCCGGCGTAATTTCTTTGTGGATCTGCCCCATAGTGTTTACAAAATAGGGGATAGTTTTTATTGCATTTTTATAAAAAAAAAAATTTTTTACTACTAATGGCGGCGATCAGCGTTTTTTTTCGTGACTGCGACATTATGGCGGACACATCGGACAATTTTGACAACTTTTTTGGGACCATTATCATTTTCACAGCAAAAAATGCTTTTAAAATACATTGTTTACTGTGAAAATGACAGTTGCAGTTTGGGAGTTAACCACAAGGGGGCACTGATGGGGTTATGTGTGATCTCATGTGTGTTTACAACTGTAGGGGGGTGTGGCTGTAGGTGTGACGTCATCGGTTTTGTATCCCTATAAAAGGGATCACTCGATCAATGACGGCGCCACAGTAAAGAACGGGGAAGCTGTGTTTACACACAGCTCTCCCCGTTCTTCAGCTCCGGGGACCGATCGCGGGACTCCAGCAGCGATCGGGTCCATACGTACATGTGCCCAGCCGTGCCATTCTGCCGACGTAAATGTGCAGGAGGCGGTCCTTAAGTGGTTAAAGGAACCAATTTAGAAAATAAAAGACGAACCTTTACAACCCCTTTAAATACACCATTGAAAGTGTTTTGTTATATCTGGTGGATACGGCAAAGAAAAAACATCCTGCTGGTAAATCTCTGTACTCTCTCTCTCTCCTGACGATCTCTGAGGACTACAGAACACCTTCCCCATTTTACAGAGAGGAGGAGAAGGAAAGGTGTTCTGTAGTCCTGTTGTAAGGTATCAGTGCTGCTCCTCCATAAAAGCCCAGTCATCTTCTACACCTGGAATCCAGATTATAGTTGTCACTGCCGGGCTTGTCTAAGTGTCGCTGTGCAGCTCTGAGTCTGCCAGTTGGGTTCCACGTGGACCTGGAAATGTGCAGTGATGATGTGGGCCCTTCCTGCTGTGTGTTCTCTGCCTCTCCCAGGCTACATATGATAATTGTGAATAGCGCTGGAGTGCAGGAATTAGAAATATGCAAAGTACAGACTGCAGGAGTCAATAGTATGTAATGTTCAGAGTGCAAGGGTCAGTAGTGTGTAACATACAAAGTGCAGGGGTTAGGACTGTGTAACGTATACAGAGTAGGGTCAGGAGTGTGTCCAGAGTGCAGGGGTCAGGAGTGTGTGTAACGTACAGAGTGCAGGGATCAGGGATATGTAATGTACAGAGTGCAGGGGTCAGGAGCGTGTAACGTACAGAGTGCAGGGGTCAGGAGTGAGTAACATGCAGTGTGCAGGGGTCAGGAGTGTATAATGTACAGAGTGAAGGGTCGGGATTGTGTAACATAAAGATTGCAATTGTCATGAGTGGGTAACATATATAGTTCAGGAGTCAGGGGCCAAATTCCCAAAAAAGCTGCCTAACTTAACTTTCAGCAGTTAAGTTACACTGACTTAAAATTTCTACCTAAGTGCCCGATCCACAAAGCACTTACCTAGAAATTACACGCCGTGTAACTTAAGTGCCTCCGTCGCAAGGCGGTCCTCCTCTCCGGGGGGCTATTACTATTTAAATGAGGCGCGCTCCCGCGCCGGCCGTACTGCGCATGCGTGTGACGTAATTTTCCCGACGTGCAGCGCGCGAACGTAATTTACGCCGGGCTTTGTGGATTGCGACGGGACAATAAAGTTGCGACGGGTGAAAAAAAAAATACGCGCCGGGAAAACAAAAAAAAAAATGAAAAATTTACAGCGTCGCTCGGCATGCATTCCTGAGAGGGAGAACTCCATGCCAATTTTCAAAGAAAAAACCGGCATGGGTTCCCCCCCAGGAGCATACCAGGCCCTTAGGTCTGGTATGGGTTGTAAGGAGACCCCCCTACGCCGAAAAATCGACGTAGGGGGTCCCCCTACAATCCATACCAGACCCGTATCCAAAGCACGCTACCCGGCCGGTCAGGAATGGGAGTGGGGACGAGCGAGCGCCCCCCCCCTCCTGAGCCGTGCCAGGCCGCATGCCCTCAACATGGGGGGGTTGGGTGCTCTGGGGCAGGGGGGCGCACTGCGGGCCCCCCCACCCCAGAGCACCCTGTCCCCATGTTGATGAGGACAGGACCTCTTCCCGACAACCCTGGCCGTTGGTTGTCGGGGTCTGCGGGCGGGAGGCTTATCGGAATCTGGGAGCCCCCTTTAATAAGGGGGCCCCCAGATACCGGCCCCCCACCCTAAGTGAATGGATATGGGGTACATCGTACCCCTACCCATTCACCTGGAGGCAAAGTGATAGTTATTAAACACACAACACAAGGGTTTTTAAAATAATTTATTAGTCTGCTCCGGAGGCCCCCCCTGTCTTCTTTAGCTCTAATACCAGGGGGGGCTTCTTCTTCCACTCTCCGGGGGTCTTCTCCGCTCTCCGGGGGGGGTTTCTTCTTCCGCTCTCCGGGGGGGGGGGGCTTCTCCGCTCTCCGGGGGTCTTCTCCGCTCTCCGGGGGTCTTCTTCTATCTTCGCCGCTCTCCGCTGTTGACTCGGCGCACCCCGGTTCTTCTCCAGCTGTCCGGTGCCTTCTCCTTCAGCGCTGGCTGCCTGCTATCTTCGTGTGTTAGCTCAATTACTAGCAGGCAGCCAGCACGGTCTTCTGTGACGTAATCTTCTTCTCTTCTCTTCTTCTCCCTTCTTCCGATGTTGACCCGACGCCTCTTCTCGCTGCAATGATGGAAGCGCGCCTTGCATCCGATTTATATAGGCCTCACCGTCCCATCATGCTCCGGTAGGTACCCACGTGGGTAGGCACCCACCACGTGGGTACCTACCGGAGCATGATGGGACGGTGATGCCTATATAAATGGGATGCAAGGCACGCTTCCATCATTGCAGTGAGAAGAGGCATCGAGTCAACATCGGAAGAAGGGAGAAGAACAGAAGAGAAGAACATGACGTCACAGAAGACCGCGCTGGCTGCCAGCTAGTAATTGAGCTAACACACGAAGATAGCAGGCAGCCAGCGCTGAAGGAGAAGGCACCGGACAGCTGGAGAAGAACCGGGGTGCGCCGAGTCAACAGCGGAGAGCGGCGAAGATAGAAGAAGACCCCCGGAGAGCGGAGAAGACCCCCGGAGAGCGGAGAAGCCCCCCCCCCGGAGAGCGGAAGAAGAAACCCCCCCCGGAGAGCGGAGAAGACCCCCGGAGAGCGGAGAAGCCCCCCCCCGGAGAGCGGAAGAAGAAACCCCCCCCGGAGAGTGGAAGAAGACCCCCGGAGAGCGGAGAAGACCCCCGGAGAGCGGAGAAGCCCCCCCCCGGAGAGCGGAGAAGCCCCCCCCCGGAGAGCGGAAGAAGAAACCCCCCCGGAGAGTGGAAGAAGACCCCCGGAGAGTGGAAGAAGAAGCCCCCCCTGGTATTAGAGCTAAAGAAGACAGGGGGGGCCTTCGGAGCAGACTAATAAATTATTTTAAAAACCCTTGTGTTGTGTGTTTAATAACTATCACTTTGCCTCCAGGTGAATGGGTAGGGGTACGATGTACCCCATATCCATTCACTTAGGGTGGGGGGCCGGTATCTGGGGGCCCCCTTATTAAAGGGGGCTCCCAGATTCCGATAAGCCTCCCGCCCGCAGACCCCGACAACCAACGGCCAGGGTTGTCGGGAAGAGGTCCTGTCCTCATCAACATGGGGACAGGGTGCTCTGGGGTGGGGGGGCCCGCAGTGCGCCCCCCTGCCCCAGAGCACCCAACCCCCCCATGTTGAGGGCATGCGGCCTGGCACGGCTCAGGAGGGGGGGGGGGGCGCTCGCTCGTCCCCACTCCCATTCCTGACCGGCCGGGTAGCGTGCTTTGGATACGGGTCTGGTATGGATTGTAGGGGGACCCCCTACGTCGATTTTTCGGCGTAGGGAGGGTCTCCTTACAACCCATACCAGACCTAAGGGCCTGGTATGCTCCTGGGGGGGAACCCATGCCGGTTTTGATTTTACAAATTGCCGTGGAGTTCTCCCTCGGGAATGTATACCAAATGCCGTCGCTTGAATGGGCCTTTACATGGTGTGACTAACTTTCCACATTGTAAAACCAGCCCTAGTTTTGCGCAAGCAAATCGGAACTCACGCAGAAATCACAATGCTGAAAAGCGTTGTGGATCTGCTTAAGTCCTCATTTGCATACTCAAAGCGGCATTTCAATGAGAAATGCCCCCAGCGGCGGATGCGGTACTGCATCCTAAGATCTGAACGTGTAAGTGTCTTACACATGTCAGATCTTCTGCCTAACTTTGGAAAAAGCCTTTTGAGGATCAGTTCCAAAGTTAGGCACAGACTGAACAGCAGTTCCGCCTGCGTATCTCTTTTGAGAATTTGGCCCCAGGAGTATGTAATGTACAGAATGCAGGGGTAGGGGGTATATACTTTGCATAGTGCAGCGGTTGGAAGTAAAAGTATCAGACAGCCCAGCAAACAAAGTGCAAGGGTCAGAAGTATGTAAAGTATCAGTAGTAGATACACCCCAGTGCATAGCACACACACACACACACTCAGATGATTCCCTGGTGTAAGCTCTTGATACTGCTGGGCGAGGACAGTGACTTGTGCTGCATATTAAGGAGGGCCCAGCACACTGCAAAGGACCCCCACCCACACGATAACACTGCATCCAAGGCATTTGTCCCTCCTGCCCTCCCCTTGTTTGGTTTGCCAAGGGTTCAGCAAATCATGCTCAGAATTCGGCGAACCTGAACATAAGGAAGAATCCCATTAAAGTCTATGGGGCAAATCTTGTTGGTAAGTTCTGGCCAATATTAGGACTAATAAGTAATAAACAAACCAATGTATTAAACGGCATGGGCACTGCCATGGGGGGCATATATCAATGCAAGACAAAGGAGAGAGGCTCTTTCCATGCAGTGTCGCGGAAAACATTGAAAATACACAAATCCTTTACAAAACATGTTTGGTGAATGCCCTAAAGTTGTGTGTGGTGTTACAGAACAGATACACAGACAGCGAATATTTGGCTGTGGAACAGATTTCTTTTCTTTTACAATTAGCTTGGCTTATATACATATAGCAGCAGTGCCCCGATGTGATCTATTTCAGTTTGAAAAGAAAAGTCCCTGTATTTGGCTCCATCCATCTTCCCATCAACTCTGACCAGCTTCCCTGTCTCTGCTGAAGAAAAGCATCCCCACCACATGATGCTGCCACCGCCATGTTTCACAGTGGGGATGGTGTGTTCAGGGTGATGTGCAGTGTTAGTTTTCCACGACACATAGCGTTTTGCTTTTAGGCAAAAAAGTTCAATTTTGGTCTCATCTGACCAGAGCATCTTCTTCCACATGTTTGCTGTGTCCCCCACATGGCTTCTCGCAAACTTCAAACTGAACTTCTTATGGCTTTCTATCAACAGTGGGGTAGATTCAGGTAGCAATTACGCCTGCGTATCCATAGATACGCAGCGTAATTGCTAAGTAGCGGCGGCGTATCGACTTTCTGTATTCAGAAAGCTTGATACGCCGACTGTAGCCTAAGATATGACTGGCATAAGGCTCTTATACCGTCGTATCTTAGGCTGCATTCTTACGCTGGCCGCTAGGTGGCGTTCCCGTAGTGGTCAGCGTAGAGTATGCAAATTGCATACTCACGCCGATTCACAAACGTACGCGCGCCCGGCGTTCAAGTTTTACGTCGTTTGCGTTCGCCGCTTTCTGCGTAAGGCTGCTCCTGCTATTAGGAGGCGCAGCCAATGGTAAGTATACACGTCGTTCCCACATCGCGATTTTCGAAATTTACGTTGTTTGCGTAAGTGAATCGTGAATGGCGCTGGATGCCATTTACGTTCACGTCGAAGCAAATGACGTCCTTGCGCCGTCATTTACCGCCATGCAAGTCAGGAAATTTTCCCGACGAAGCATGCGCAGTACGTTCGGCGCGGGAACGCGCCTAATTTAAATGATCCACGCCCCCTACGGGATCATTTAAATTACGCGCGCTTACGCCAGCCACTTTTACGAAACGCCCCCGCAAATTACGGAGCACATGCTTTGTGAATGAAGCGTAGCTCAAGTAATTTACGGAGGCGTAGCGTAAAAACGGTACGCTGCGCCGCCGTAGTAGTGCGCTCCCCTACTTGAATCTACCCCAATGTCTTTCTTCTTGCCACTCTTCCATAAAGGGCAGATTTGTGGAGAGCACAGCTAATAGTTGTCCTGTGGACAGATTCTCCCACCTGAGCTGTGGATCTCTGCAGCTCCTCCAGAGTTACCATGGGCCTCTTGGCTGCTTCTCTGATAAATGCTTTCCTTGCCCGGCCGGTCAGTTTAGGTGGACGGTCATGTCTTTGTAGGTTTGCAGTTGTGCCATACTCTTCCCATTTTCCGATGATGGATTGAACAGAGCTCTGTGAGATGTTCCTTGGCTGTCATGATGTTTGTTCACTAAGGTTCTCTAACAAACTTCTGAGGGCTTCACAGAACAGCTGTATTTGTACTGAGATTACATTACACACAGGTGGACTCTATTTATTAATTAGGTAACTTCTGAAGGCAATTGGTTCCACTAGATTTTAGTTAGGGGTATCGGAGTAAAGGGGGCTGAATACAAATTCCCCTCCCCCCACACTTTTCACATATTTATTTGTAAATTGAAAACTATTTATCATTTTCCTTCCACTTCACAATTATGTGTCACTTTGTGTTGGTCAATCACATAAAATCCTAATAAAATACATTTAGGTTTTTGTTTGTAACATGACAAGATGTGGAAAATTTCAAGCGGTATGAATACTTTTTCAAGGCACTGCAAATGTTACATCTTTTTTAAAACTAGTTTAAGATGTATTTTAACCACTTAAGGACCCCTTCACGTGCCGCCGCCGGGCGCCGGCTCGCTCGCGACCAGGACTGGACTGGGACAAAAAGTTGGCCCTGGACTTCATCCAGACTGGCCCACTTTGACAGGTCTCTCCCATGGCGGCCGGACAACTCCCGCACCCAACCCCCCTCTCCCCCTTCACTAGCCATTCTACTTTATTAGAGTAGAACGGCTGGTACTGGTACTCTTAAAGGCAGTACCAGTGGGGAAGCTAGACTTTTTTTCACCCGGGGCAAAGAATCAGTTCGGTGCCCCCCCCCCCCCCCTTATGGGACAAGATTAGGCAGAAGTGAGAAACTCCCAGGCCATAGCTGTTGAGTCAGCTGTCTGTCCCCTCCCCCATTCTTCTCTGTCGTCCCCCCTGCTCCTCTGGTCCCCCCAGGTGAGTGCTGCAGGGAGGGAGAGGAGGTGAACGCTGCGGGAAGGGAGAGCCAGAGGAGCCGAGGGGGCGGCGGTCCACTGTCACTGAAGCCGGCCCACTGAGCCATCGGCCCACCGGGAAACTCCCTGTAGTCCCAATGGCCAGTTCATCCCTGCTCGCGACCCGGTCCGAAGCTCCGTGACCGCGGGACTCGTGAACCCGATCGCCGCTGGTGTCCCGCGATCGGTCACAGGAGCTGAAGAACGGGGAGAGGTGTGTGTAAACAAACCTTCCCCGTTCTTCATTGTGGCAGTGTCAGTGATCGTCTGTTCCCTGATATAGGGAAAGACGATCACTGATGTCACACGTCCAGCCCCGCCCCTCTACAGTTATGAGGTCACACTTAACCCCTTCAGTGCCCCCTAGTGGCTAACTCCTAAACTGCAATTGTCATTTTCACAGTAATCAATGCATTTTTATAGCACTTTCGCTGTGAAAATGACAATGGTCCCAAAAATGTGTCAAAAGTCTCCGATGTGTTCGCCATAATGTCGCAGTCACGAAAAAAATCGCTGATCACCGCCATCAGTAGTAAAAAAAAAAATATATTAATAAAAATGCTATAAATTTTGTGCAAACCAATCGATAAACGCTTATTGCGATTTTTTTTTACCAAAAATATGTAGAAGAATACGTACCGGCCTAAACTGAGGGAAAAAAAAAATGTTTATACCTTTTTTAGGGGGTATTTATTATAGCAAAAAGTAAAAAATATTGCATTTTTTTCAAAATTGTCGCTCTATTTTTGTTTATAGCGCAAAAACGAAATACCGCAGAGGTGATCAAATACCACCAAAAGAAAGCTCTATTTGTGGGAAAAAAGAACGCCAATTTTGTTTAAGAGCCACATCGCACGACCGCGCAATTGTCAGTTAAAGCGACGCAGTGCCGAATCGCAAAAAGGGGCAAGGTCCTTAACCTGCATAATGGTCCGGGTCTTAAAGTGGTTAAAGAAAATTTAAATGAATTAATTATACAACCAAAAAACAAAAAAAAAACGTTTGTAAAATGTTTCAATTTCTCGGAAAAACAACCGATGTTCCTGCTTTTCTGCCTCGTCACTTTCGTATTATCCCAGAAAGGTGGGGGGTCGGAGATGTGGAAATGGTGGTGCACACGTTCAGTTAACGAATGTCGGATGTGGTTTGTCATTGTCGAGTGCAGACCCTTCTTCCTTCAGTGCAGTTCTGAGAAATGGACTTTCATTTTCTCTCAAGATAGGTCTGGTGAGACCCCCGGAGCCCCCCCTCCTCTCCTGGGAGTTCTCTGCAATAATTCCTCTCTGCAAGATGGCATGAACATTCAAAGTACAACCGACAACCTCCCCTCAAATGCCCCCCATAAAAAAAAAGGCTTTTTCCTGCAGCTGCTAAAAAATGTACATTAACAATTCTAACAACTGTGACTAAAACGGCATAGTATGTATTCTATAAATTATATTAGTACACCCCATGGAAATTCTTGAATTTTTCAACATATTTGTAATGGCAAACATTAGGGCCGGATTCACATAGAGCGGCGTAAATTTGTGCGGGCGTAGCGCATCTCATATGTGCTACGCCGACATAACATAGAGAGGCAAGAACAGTATTTACAAAGCACTTGCTCCCTACGTTGCGCCGGCGTAGCGTAAATTGGTCGGCGTAAGCCAGCCTAATTCAAAGTAGGAAGGAAGTGGGCGTGATACATTAAAATGAAGCGTGACCCCATGCAAATGAGGGGCCGAGCGAACGGCGCATGCGCCGTCCCGTGCACGCTTTCCAGTGCGCATGCTCAGAATCACGTCGGAACGAACGCCTAAGATACGTCGCATCACTGAACGTAACCTACGCCCAGCCCTATTCACGTAGTACTACGTAAACAACGTAAAATACAACGGCTGTTCCGACATCCATACCTTTGCATGGGTTGCGCCTCCTATATGTGGAATAACTTTACGCCGGACGTACGTCTTACGTAAATGGCGTAGATTACAGCGACGGGCGCAAGTACGTTCGTGAATCGGCGTCTCTAGGTAATTTACATATTTGACGCGTAAATCAATGGATGTAGCCCTTTGCTTGTTTTTATCAGGCCCTTGGGCACTAGTCTTCCCTCTAAAAAAAGGCATTATACTCTCCACTGACACCAACAATGAGCCATTATTCCTCCCACTGACAGCAATGATGGGACATTATTTCTCCAAACGACACCAACATTGGGGCACCATTCCTTCCACTGACACCAATAATGGGGCGCATTTCCTCCCACTGACACCAACATCGAGGCACTATCCCTCCCACATGTCATTTTCTACTCCCACTGGCCACAGTCCGGCCCCCCTAAAAGCCTGAAGGACAGTAAACCGGCCCATCGTTTGGAAAGTTTGGAGACCCCTGATCTAAATGAACAAAAATGAGAGTTGTCACATAAAATAAGTACACCCCTACATATATTTACCACCACTTGAAATTCATACAATTTGAATCTGATGTTACAGATGATGTACCAAGGATTAGAACCTTCTTGCAAGAGAATGCAGGTGGAACCTTTCTTATTTAAATCTCAGATATCCATGGACTGGTGTTTTCTTACCGTGTTTGCCCAAAAATAAGCCCGGGCCTTATATTATTTTTGGCAACAAAAGACACAGTAGGGCTTATTTTCGGGGTAGGTCTACTTACCATGTAATGTGCTGTCTTCTCTCCCCCTCTCTCTCTCTCCCTGCCTGACAGGAATCCCCAGTGTGAACCGAGTTAAAAAGCTTGTAAAATCCTATAATCCCCTCTATTACAGTATTATATCATTTACAGGGTGTGTGTTTCTGTAATATAATTGTGCCAAATACCTCCGTTATACCGCCGCTCTTCCCTGCAATTATATTACAGAAACACACACAATGGGGGTTATTTACGAAAGGCAAATCCACTTTGCACTACAAGTGCAAACTACAAATGCAAAGTGCACTTGAAATTCCACTGAAAGTGCACTTGGAAGTGCAGTCGCTGTAAATCTGAGGGGTAGATCTGAAATGAGGGGAAGCTCTGCTGATTTTATTATCCAATCATGTGCAAGCTACAATGCTGTTTTTTAATTTTCCTTGCATGTCCCCCTCGGATCTAAAGCGACTGCACTTCCAAGTGCACTTTCAGCGCAATTTCAAATGCACTTTGCACTTGTAGTTTGCACTTGTAGTGCAAAGTGAATTTGCCTTTCGTAAATAACCCCTATTGCATACTATATAATACTGTAATAGAGTGGATTATAGGATTTTACAAGCATTTTAAACTAGGGCTTATTTTCGGTGTAGGGCTTATATTGCAGCCCTTCTGGGAAATAACGTTATCTTATTTTCAGGGAAACACGGTAGCTATTGGCATGTGATGTCGTCATGCTGAGATCAATAGAGTTCTCTAAGGTCCTTAGAAAGAAAGCTGTGGATGCTCATGGATCTGGCAAAGGGTTTAAAAAGATCACCAAACGATTTGAATTCAATCATTCCACGGTGAGGAAAATAATGTGCGTGTGGTATAGATTTGAAAGGATTGCTAATTCGTTTGAGACTGGCCAGCCCAGCAAATTCAACCCAAGAGCTGACCGTTTAATGCTAATAGAAGTCTCCAAGAATCCCAAAATGTTATTGTAGAATTTGCACTTAATTCTCGCAAAGTGCATTAGAGATTGCATTTATTTTATTTTATGTACTTATATAGCGCCATCAATACGTTGTACATTCACATCAGTCCCCACCCTCAAGGAGCTTACAATCTAAGGTCCCTAACACACAATCTTACATTGACTAGGGCCAATCTAGACAGTATCTAGCCTACCAGCGTGTCTTTGGAGTGTGGAAGGAAACCGGAGTACCCGGAGGAAACCCATGCAGGCACAGGGAGAACATACAAGCTCCAGGCAGATGGTGTCGTGGTTGGGATTCAAAATAATCGACCCTTTTTTTGCTAGGTGAAAGTGCTATCCACTTCACCACTGTGCCACCTACACTAATTTGACCTGCTTGAGAAGTTTTTTTAAGAAAAGGCCTTTGATGTCCACAAAGAACATAAGAGAAGAGCAAAACTACAGTTTTACATTAAACATATATACTAAGGCAAGACCTTCTGGAACAATGTGCCAAAGACATGAACAATAAAAAATAGACTTAATCAGTCATAGTTACAGTAGACACGTTTGGTACAAACCAAATACAGCATTTCAAGAGAGGATATTAATACCAACCGTGAAACATGTTGGTAGAAATATTATGGTTTGGGGTTGCTTAGCTGATTCAGGACCTGGGCAGTTTGCAGTCATCTAGACAACTATAAATTCTACATCATATGAAAATGTACCAGTGACAGGAGTTACTTTTTAGGCACAGAGTGACTGAGAAAATATATCTTGGATTACTGAAAATGGGACAGTAATATTTATCCAAAATATCTCCTAGGATATATGTAAAGACTATTCTTGGTTTGTTTGATTCTGAACTCAACATGTTAATCGAAAGAGCTGATCACATTGGCCTCTGTACATTGTAGGAGACGGGCCAACTCCTACTGGAGACTGCTATTGTGTGAAGGAGTTCTGTGTTGATTTGTGATTGTGTCTTCTGAGCTACAAGACGGCAAGTCTGGCCTAAATGTCGTGTCTCTGAGTCATTTAGGCTGTCTAAAGGATTAGTAATTAGCTCATGTTAATTAGGTTTCGGGTTCACATTGCATTGTCATTCTTGTGTATATATTGTGTGAGATCTCAAAATAAAGAGCCGATTCCTGCTTGATCCTCAACACAGAGCCTCGTCTAGTACTTGGGGGAGAATTATTCGTATGGACTTCGTTTTCAGTTGATTGGAGTGTTCGGTAGCTGCCTTTGTGTTCAGGAATGGAATGTCCTAAACGACTTTAACCCCTTTCATACTCGGAGTGTCGCTACAGTACCTAATTAGAATGTGAGGCCATCTGTTTGAAAGTTGGAGTCAAAATGGAAATGGATCTTTTAATACAATAATGATCTGAAGCACACCAAGGAATGGCTTAGACAGATTAAATAGATGGTCATTGACTGACCTAATCAGAGCTCTGATTTGAAATACTGGGCCAGATCCTCAAAAGGGATACGCCGTCGTATCTACTGATACGCCGTCGTATCCCTGTTTCTATCTTTGGAACTGATCCACAGAATCAGTTTCCAAGAGATAGACAGAAGATCCGACATGTGTAAGGGACTTACACTGCCGGATCTTAGGATGCAATACCGCATCCGCCGCTGGGGGCATTTTGCGCCGAAATGCCGCTTCGGGTATGCAAATTAGCACTTACGGAGATCCACGAAGCTTTTACGCTTCGTTTTTTCTCCGTAAGTATTAAGTTGCATGTGTAAAATTAGAGCTGCTTTTACAAAGTGTAAACTGTTTACACCTTGTATAAGCAGACCCTTCTGTCCAGCGACGCGTTTTTTTTTTTTGTTTGAATTTTTTTCCCGCCGTATCTTTTTTTTTCCCGACGCAACTTTATTGACACGACGCGATCCACAAAGCTTGGCGTAACGTAATTTCGCGCTATGCACGTCGGGAAAATGACGTCACGAGCATGCGCAGTACGGCCGGCGCGGGAGCGCGCCTAATTTAAATGGGAATCGCCCCCATTTGAAGAGGAACGCCTTGGCGGAATTTAAGTTACACAGCCGAAAATTTCTAGGTAAGTGCTTTGTGGGTCGGGCACTTAGGTAGAAATTTTAAGGCAGTGTAACTTAAATGGGAAATTTTACCGTACGCCGGCTCATTGTGGATCTGGCGAACTGTATTTTAAATTTTGTAGGGAGATTTGAATCAAGCAGTTTGCTCAAGGAAATCCACAAACATTGTGCAACTGAAGGAATTCTGCATTGAGGAGTGTTCATCAATTTAACAAAGTCAATAAAAAAACATTGGTGGGCAGAAAGAAAAATGCTTACAAGAAGTAATTTCTGCTACCGTAGACAATAGCAACTTCTGAGGCCATGAGTGTGCTTACTTTTTCCCCAGTACACATTACATCTATGATAAATAATGATAATAATCTATGATGGTAAATAAATGATTGAAAAGCAAAAGATCCTTCAAGGTATATAACTGTATCTGTAGGGACTGTGTGAATGAAGATTTAACGATTAGCTCCTGGGCTTCTGATCTCTCTACACAGTTGCACTTGCAGCAGATCAATGTAAAAGCACAATGTTATTGTTTTTATAATGGGAGTGTAGTGATGTCCTAAGCTGTTCCCGATCACGGTGAACAGTAGATCAGTGACGTCACTAGGCAGAACAGGGGAAAGCCTTGCTTACAAAAGCATCCCCCTGTTCTGCCTTTGCCGACCGCAATCGCGGGTCGCCCGAGAACATTGAGTTCCCGGGACCTGTCAGCACATTCACGAGGCACGTGCGCGCGCCCAGGCCCGTCGGAACAAGACAGGCAAAGCAAGCAACCGCTTCTTGCTTGGGGCCCCCAAATTTCTTCAAACGGCCCTGCGCGTGCCCGCTGGGCGGCAAATTTAAAGGGACGTACAGGTACGCCCATTTGCCTTCCCGTACCATTGTGTCGACGTATATGTGTGTGCGGCGGTCGGCAAGTGGTTAAACACAGAATTGTGACATTTGACAGAAGTGTGCATTTAACTCAGTTGTCTAATTCCATTTGTAGATTCCCCCGGGAACAGGGCCGGCCCTACCATGGGACCCGATGGTACCATTGTACTAGGCAGCACTTTCAGGTGGGCAGCAAATTTCCTGCCCACACGCCATCCCATTCCGCGCCAGCTCCACTCTCCACTCCACTGTTGGGCTAATTGCCGCCCGGCAGCTCCTCCCGTTCTGCTCTCCGCACCACTGTGGGGTTAATTGCAGGAATAGAGCCATAACAGGTCCTTTTTATACTCCTATATACATGTATAGAGCCATGATAGGTCCACTTTAGTTATCATGATATAAAATAATGGATGTGGGGGCATTTTGGTGAACGTAATTTTTTTTGGGGGGGGGGGCAGCATTTCATTCTTGGTACCAGGCAGCACAATGTCTTGGGCCGGCACTGCCCCGGAAGCATCTGCTTAGTCACGTACCTTGGAAGTTATATATATCACTTGGTGAAGTCATGTTGGGAACATGGGATGAGCTGTGGAAGAATGTACATCGGTGGGAGTGAAACTAGACCTGATCACTGGATATGTACAAGCTGAAAAGGACACATGGCCATAGGTCTGCGGATTCATAGAGATGAAAATCAGACACATAAGAAGCCTTGGTGTACCGCTGAAACTGAACTCGCTGTATAAAAGGGAATGAGATGTACAGTGACAAGAAATGCAATCTGTATTAATAGGTGGAGGAGTTTCATTGCTGACAATGCAACTATTTCTGCAGTCCTACCATAGCTGTCCCATTGACTGTAATGGGGTCAGCAGAAGAGCTGGGGACAATATGGTGTCACTCACACTGCCAGAAGCTTCTAATACCTCTAGATGAGACAGCTCTTTTAGCCTATGCAGTACATGTCTGTTTTTTATTTGTAGAACTCCCCGACCCCAGAGGCATTTGAGGGACCCCCAGTGGCAGGGTAGGCTAACATTTGACCACAGGGCTGAGTCCATGACTAAAAATGGGGGACTGAGAAAACATTGAGCACCAGCCACCTTGTGTCTTTCTAGTTTATAACTCATCACAGCAAGCAATGTATCTGTCAGGACTCTGGTTTGAACCTGTAAACTGAGCTTTGTCTGGCAATGTCTCTTCTTGGCTTGTTTACTGACTACGCTTTTACTTATCCCTACCTGCTACTGTATATCTGCTACTGGACCCCGACTTGCTCACCTTCTGGTTGGGAGAGCCTAAGGACCATGACCTGGTACTAACCAGTGTTGTAAGTAACGGCGTTTAAATAAACGCCGTTACGTAACGATTGGCCTCCTGAGGGTAACTAGTAATCTACCAGATTACTTTTACCCACTCGGCAACGCCGTTCCCATTACATGGGCGGCGTTACCGAGATTACATTGAGCGCGCGGGTGGGGGCAGTCCGGGCCAAGATGTACTGTAAATGTGTGTTCTCCAGCGTCACCACTGGAGGCAGTGGCGGTGCGTCCGTAGGGACGCAGGAGCGCCGCCCCCTCTGGCTCGCTCACAGCCAGTAAAATATACAGATTCATACACTGTATGAATCTGTATATTTTCGCCGCTGCCGCCCACTATTCAGCTGGCTGGAAGTTGAGCGCCGGTCAGCTGAATAGCGGCAGCTGACTGGCTGTGTGGAAGTGCCTATCAGGGCCAGCGGCCCTGATAGGCTGTCCGAGTACAGCCCTGAGGCTGTAGTCGGCTTCCTGAAGCTCATCCTCGGGGCGTACCGGCCGTACGTCCGAGGATAAGACTGACAGGTGTCTCAGCCAATCAGGTAACCTGATTGGCTGAAGCGTCATCGAGGGCAGGACGAGGGACATCGAGGGACGTAGAAGCCATAAAGGTAAGTGCCAGGGGGGGTACTGGGCACGGTGGCTACAAGTGGGGGCACAGTGGCTACAAGTGGGGGCATAGTGGGTACAAGTGGGGGCATAGTGGCTACAAGTGGGGGCACAGTGGCAACAAATGGGGGCACAGTGGCAACAATTGGGGGCACAGTGGCAACAATTGGGGGCACAGTGGCGACAATTGGGGGCACAGTGGCTGTGTTTGATGGCATAGTGGTGACAATTGATGGCACAGTAGCTGCGTTTTATGGTATGGCACAGTGGCTGTGTTTTGATGGCATGACATGGTGGCTGCGCTTTGATGGCATGGCACAGTGGCTGCGTTTTGATGGCACGGTGGCTGCGTTTTGATGGCACAGTGGTTGCGTTTTGATGGCACAGTGACTGCATTTGATGGCATGGCACAGTGGTGACAATTGATAGGTACAGTGAGGCTGCAATTGTTTTTTTTTTTTTTTCGTTTGCGCCCCCCCAAAAATTTGGAGGACCAGCCACCACTGACTGGAGGCACATAGTGGAGGAGGGGGAGGGGCCAGACCGCGCTACCGAAAGGAGGCCGGGTGAGAGCTCCGGAAGACTGCGATCGTGGCGTCGGCGAAGCGTGAGAGGCAACGCGGCCAGATATGATACTCCCTCTCTCACCGGCGCTCCCCCGCTCCCCAGCAGCTCTCTGGAGGCCCTCAGTAGTAGGAAGGTGGACAGCGGCGCGTAATGCCAAATTACTAAGTGAGTCTTCGGCGTTGTATCTCCCTCCAGCCCCCTGCTCTCTCTGAGACCCCTACTAAATGTACACCGGAGCTCGGTCACAAAGCACCTGCATGAACAGGAGAAGTATACCACCCTACCCGGAAGACGGAAGGACATCAAAGCCGCACGGATAGGTGAGAGTAGCATTGCACAGAAGAAACTGTAACTAAGAGGAAGATAAGGTAAAACTGTTCACTCAATCACAATTGTGAAGTGTTGCCTGTCTGCTTGATGAATATGAGGGTTTAAAGGTGGTATAAAGGTGGGGAATCCCTCTCTGCAATTCTTGGATGGGACACATGCTGCTTATAAAAAAAATCAGAATTCAGAAATTGCTGGAATTGCTAAAATAGCTGACATACTGTGGAATCCCCTAGGAGTGAGGTACTGAATATATACTGTACATAGTCTCTCCGCTCTGTTTTTTTAGGAAAAGGACGAAGTGGTCTGTAACATACATAAGATTAGCCTGGAAAAACTGAGATTTTCCCATCCTTTCTCCTTTTTTGGTTTTGTTGTGTCTTGCTAATGTACATGAATTTATTACTCCTTAGCCCAAATATGTGAGTACATAGTATTATTCCTGAAGTACCTTATTCATAGAGGGCCCAGACACTAAGTTTACTGGGAGATGTCCACAGAAAAGTAAATCGTGCCGGGAAAATCTCAGTTACTTTGCCAATAAAGTACCGTATTTATCGGCGTATACCGCGCACTTTTTTGCCCTGAAAATCAGGGCAAAATCGTGGGTGCGCGATATACGCCGATACCCGCTTTCCCGCGCCGAGTTTGAATACTGCGCCGGCATATACCGAGCGCAGTACACTCGTGTATAGTCGGGCAGTCTCGGCTCCTCCTGCGCTCACGTCCTGGACGTACAGGACGTGAGCGCAGGGCCGGCCTTTGGGGTGTGCGAGCTGTGCGGCCGCACAGGGCGCCATGGACAACAGGGGAACCGTGCGGCCATCACAGCTCGCAGAATGTGAGTCGCAGCAGGGCCGGCTAGGTGACCAGGGGGCGAGGGGTGAAGATGGGGGGGGGGGGGGCGCCACAGGATTAGCTCGCACAGGGCGCCTGAACACCTAAGGCCGGCCCTGCGTGAGCGCGACAATAGCCGAGCCTGCCCGAGTGTACTGCGCTCGGTATATGCCAGCGCAGTATTCAAACTTGGCGCGGGAAAGTGGGAAACGAGCGAGGAGGACGCCGCAGAAGGACGCCGGACCCGACGAAGAGGACACCCGAAGCCGCAGACGGACGCCGGACCCGACGAGGCCACCGATGGACGCCGCGCAAGACACCAAAACTGTAAGTACAAAATATTTTTTCCCACAGGAATTTCTGGCCAACTTTAGGGGTGCGATTTATAAGCGGGAGAGAGCTATACCCCAATAAATACGGTAACTGAGTCACTAACTCAATTACTTTTTCGGACAAGTAACTTGTAATTGTAACTAATTATTTTTTTAAAGGAAGATGAACAACACTGGTACTAACACACAGCAAAACCCATCTCCACCATCAGAGGCTTTGGTGAACTGGTTAGTGCAGGGATTCTCAACTCCAGTCCTCAAGGCGCACCAACAGGTCATGTTTTCAGGATTTCCCTCAGATGAAATGGCTGTGGTAATTACTAAGGCAGTGAAACTGATTAAATCCCCTGTGCAAAATAATGGAAAGCCTGAAAACATGACCTGTTGGGGCACCTTGAGGACTGGAGTTGAGAAACATTGGGTTAGTGCATAGACTCTGCACCTCAGGGGAGCCTGTGTCATCCACCAGAGTGACCTTCTTCTGTACTTATGTAGCTGGTTGGTGGGAACCTCTCTACTGCTATATCTACTGGAGGATTAGATGAGGGGATCGGGTAACAAACCCTGGGACTTTAAACGGTGTCAAGGTATAAATGGATCAGAGAGTAATAATATAGATAAAAATATAATTTATTAGAAAATACAATATATCAAAAAATTGAAACATAACAATAATGATCCTTGTAGTCATATAGCGGCTTGGATGGAACAAGCAACGCCCAGACCTGTTAGAAAGTGCCCGACATGTTTCGCTAAACAAGCGAAACATGTCGGGCACTTTCTAACAGGTCTGGGCGTTGCTTGTTCCATCCAAGCCGCTATATGACTACAAGGATCATTATTGTTATGTTTCAATTTTTTGATATATTGTATTTTCTAATAAATTATATTTTTATCTATATTATTACTCTCTGATCCATTTATACCTTGACACCGTTTAAAGTCCCAGGGTTTGTTACCCGATCCCCTCATCTAATCCTCCTTTAATTGTTAAGGGATGTGGTGTCTCTTGATTTGACTTTCTATGCCTCATCCATCCATTTGCTATATCTACTGGTCTCCGAAGCCTGACCCCTGATGTGAAAATGGCTGCAGATACCCTGAGCAGCACTTGCAGACTTCCAGATCCGCATGAAGCTTGTACAGTGTGAAGAGCCTCTTAGTCAACACCAGAATCCTTGTTAGATAACACCTCTGGGTGGTTAGTAGACGTTCCTGTACTTATTCCCATGCCTCTCTGTATCCTTCCAGACCTCCATGGCTTCTTTATCCTGCAAGATCCTCCTCCTGGGCTGTATTACCATAATGGGACTCCTTGTGGGCTAGTATTTAGAACAGCATGGTAAAGAAGGTAAGGGGCCTCTTAATTTACAGATTGTAATAACCTTTTGCTTATTCTTTCCCTTATTCTCTGCACCTTTTGGCATTTGTAGCTAAATTCACCATGAGAAGTGTATGGGGAAGGGACGGTACTTAGAGGTGGGTAGGGGTGGAACCAAGGGACGGTACTGAGAGGTGGGTAGGTGGTGGAAACAAGGGATGGTACTGAGAGGTAGGTAGGGGGTGGAACCAAGAGACGTACTGAGAGGTGGGTAGGAGGGTGGAACCAAGGGATGGTACTGAGAGGTAGGTAGGGGGTGGAACCAAGCGACGGTACTGAGAGGTGGGTAGGTGGTGGAAACAAGGGATGGTACTGAGAGGTAGGTAGGGGGTGGAACCAAGGGACGTACTGAGAGGGGGGGAGGGGGGTGGAACCAAGGGATGGTACTGAGAGGTAGGTAGGGGGGTGGAACCAAGGGACGGTACTGAGAGGTAGGTAGGGAGTGGAACCAAGGGACGGTACTGAGAGGTGAGTAGGGGGTGGAACCAAGCGACGGTACTGAGAGGTGGGTAGGTGGTGGAAACAAGGGATGGTACTGAGAGGTAGGTAGGGGGTGGAACCAAGGGATGTACTGAGAGGTGGGTGGAACCAAGTGATGGTACTGAGAGGTAGGTAGGGGGGGTGGAACTAGGGTTGCCACCTTTTCTTCAAGCCAAACCCGAACACTTTAGCGGCACAGGGCACATTTTTTTCCGTAGTATACACAATAGGATAATAAAAGACTTGGGGCACCTTTGGGTGCCTCAAGGACAGTGGTAATGCAGCGCGCTGCTGCAAACAGTGGGTGTGGCCAAACTGCTCTTGCTGACATAGTGGCTCCCCCTCAGTGATGCCAAACCTGCCCCCAGACAGCGGCCCGCATCTCCCGAATGGCAACAGATTTTTGTGTGACTACCTCAGTTACTTGGGGAGCCACAGCCCAGTCTGAATAATGTGGCCGGGTTTCAGGCAGACTGAAACCCGGACACAAGATCCCAAACCCAAACTGTCCGGGTGAATCCTGGACAGGTGGCAACCCTAGGTGGAACCAAGGGACGGTACTGAGAGGTGGTTAGGGGGTGGAAACAAGGTATGGTACTGAGAGGTGGGTAGGGAGTGGAACCAAGGGACGGTACTAAGAGGTGGGTAGGGGGTGGAACCAAGCGACGGTACTGAGAGGTGGGTAGGTGGTGGAAACAAGGGATGGTACTGAGAGGTGGGTAGGGGGTGGAACCAAGCGACGGTACTGAGAGGTGGGTAGGTGGTGGAAACAAGGGATGGTTCTGAGAGGTGGGTAGGGGGTGGAACCAAGCGACGGTACTAAGAGGTGGGTAGGTGGTGGAAACAAGGGATGGTACTGAGAGGTGGGTAGGTGGTGGAAACAAGCGACGGTACTGAGAGGTGGGTAGGGGGTGGATCCAAGGGACTGTGCTTGGAGATGGGTAGGGGGCAGAGACAAGGGGTGACTCAAAAGGTGGGAAGTTCCTGCTTCTATTCTCTGAGAAAAAAAGCCCTGTGTGTGGCACTGGCATCAATAGGTGACGGAAACTATCAGAGGGGTATGAATAGGGCGCAGGGTATTTTAAAAGGGACCCTACTGGCAGAAAAGTGTCAATACTTTATTGAATCCCCCAGAGAGTTTTAGTAACATTATCATGCAAGCTACCTGCCAATAAATGTTACCCTTTCTGTTTAATCTTTGCGGAAGAGGCTTAGAATAATCGCCAGTAAGCGTTTAAACGATTAGGAATGATTTACAATGCCTTAGATCGCCTTGCTATGTCATACAGTCCTGGGCTTATTTTTTAATCCTTGCAAATTTCCCGACGTGCACTTGACCCATCCATTCCTTGGCGACTGCCCTGAAGCTGATCATTCCGAGTGGCTGATTACTGGAGCAGATGTCCATCTGAAACGGATCTATTTGCTCCGGAGATTTACGGCCGCATGGGCCGCTCCATCACGTCTCTCATTACACCGGTTTGCATGAACACTCGGTGGCTCCACGAGATTACGCAAGACGGCGAAAGAGGCGCTGAACGTCGCCGGGCGGAGGAACGCTCTGCAACAACAACTGGACTGGACGTCATTCCTGGCATAACAGATCCACAAAAGGCGGTCCGCCGGAGACAGCCAGCAGCTAAGGTTAACTTAGGCGCAAATGTGAAAAGGTCGAAGATGAACGTGTTACATACATAGGACCAGAAATAGGTTCCATTACACACTATGATGCTTTGTTCTAAACCCAATTGCTAACGTTTCATAGAAGCTTTAACTCTTTCCCCGCCAGAGGCATTTTTGTGTTTTTGCACACGTTTAAAAAATAAATGTAGGCCTGAAGAATACTAACACCCCTCCCCCCCCTTACAAAAAAAAGTATATATTTTCTGAAAGCAGAGACCCTGCAGAATAAAATGGCGAAAGTTAAATTTTTTTTAATCTCTAATGCCGATCATTTTTCGGGTTGTAAAAAATTAAGTTTTTTTTTTAAAGTCATTAAAAACGATCGTGTGTGGGCTTCAGAGCATTTTTCGGGTTCTGAAAAACGGGCAAAATTTTTTTTTTCGAACATGCTCTAATTTTTAACAACGTTTTTAACGTTGTCGTTTTTAAGGTTGTAAAAAATGGTCATGTGTGGGCTTTAACGACGTGAAAAATCTGCGCATGCTCAGAAGCAAGTTATGAGACGGGAGCGCTCGTTCTGGTAAAACTACCGTTCGTAATGGAGTAAGCACAATCATCACGCTGTAACAGACAGAAAAGTGCGAATCAGCTTTTACTAACAAGTAACCAGCTAAAGCAGCCCCAAGGGTGGCGCCATCCGAATGGAACTTCCCCTTTATAGTGCCGTTGCACGTGTTGTACGTCACCGCGCTTTGCTAGAGCATTTTTTTTTCACGATCGTGTGTAGGCAACGTCGTTTTAATGATCAAGTTGAAAAAAACTTAGGCCCGGATTCACAGACATCGACGCATTTTTAGGCGGGCGTAGCGCATCTCATATGCGCTACGCCGACGTAAAGCAGAGAGCCAAGCACCGAATTCACAATGCAAATGCTCCCAACGTTGCGCCGACGTAACGTAAATTCGTCGGCGTAAGCCCGCCTAATTCAAAGTAGGTGGAAGGTGGGCGTGATCCATTTAAATGAAGCATGACCCCATGCAAATGATGGGCCGAACGAACAGCGCATGCACCGTCCCGTGGACACATCCCAGTACGCATGCTCAGAATCACGTCAGAAATACTCCTTAAGATACGTCGAATCACTGCCTACGACGTGAACCTACGCCCAGCCCTATTCACGTACTACTACGTAAACGACGTAAAATACGACGGCTGTTCCCTGGTCCATACCTTAACATGACTTACACCTGCTTTATGAGGCTTAACTTTACGCTGGACGTACGACTTACGTAAACCGCGTATATGAATGCGCCGGGCGCAAGCACGTTAGTGAATCGGCGTATCTCCCTCATTTGCATATTCGATTCGTAAATCAATGGAAGCGCCCCTTGCGGCCAGCATAAATATGCGCCCACTACATGACGGCGTAGGAAACTTACATCGGTCGTAGGAAGCCTATTTTCAGGCGTATCTAGTTCTGTGGGCACGGCGCACAGATACGACCATGCACAATAACACTTACGCGGCGTAACTCGAGATACGTCTGCATAAGTGCTATGTGAATCCGGGCCTTAGTTTTTTTCTAGAGCCTGAAAAACTTCATTTTTTACAACCCGAAAAATGATCGTGTGTACGCGGCATAAGATATTAGCACACAATTTCAGTAAAAAATGAATTACAATTTATTTTAG
>NC_053493.1:395956124-396038624 GCF_905171775.1 Rana temporaria | reverse complement strand
TGCAGCAATCTGTACCTTGTTACCTAAAAATAGAGGCTTCAAACATTTGCTAATGCTCGCCTTTCCGCGATCACGCGCCCTGCAGGCCGACCAATCCGCTGGAGCCGCTCTGCTCTGAGATCGTGATGCCGTCCTCCTACCTCAGCCATTCAGAGGCCTTGTATTCATGGCATTGAATGTCTGAGCAGCACTCGATTCTTTTTTTGCCGGGAGTGTTGTCCATCCCGCTGCCAGAACACGGTGCTATATACTGTATATAGCTGACGCTGAAGACATTTATATTCAGCAGTCCCAGTGGGCGCATGTACAGTATTAGTAAAGGAAATCATTTATTTGGACCAGCTTGGCACCAACGAACGTGAAATGAAACTTGTAGGCAGATTCAGAGCGAGTTACGCCGGCGTACCAGTAGATACGCCGTCGCAACTCTGAATCTACGCCGGCGTTAATTTAAGCGTATTCTGGGAACCAGATACGCTTAAATTAGGCTAAGATACGAGCGGCGTAAGTCTCCTACGCCGTCGTATCTTAAAGTGTAATTTTTAGGCTGGCCGCTAGGTGGCGCTTCCGTTGAGTTCGGCGTAGAATATTTAAATGACTAGATACGCCGATTTACGAACGTACGTGCGCCCGTCGCAGTAAAGATACGCCGTTTCCGTAAGAGATACGCCGCGTAAAGATAAAGCTGCCCCTAGGAGGCGTAGTCAATGTTAAGTATGGCCGTTGTTCCCGCGTCGAAATTTGAAAATTTTACGTAGTAAGTCGTCCGTGAATGGGGCTGGACGTAATTTACGTTCACGTCGAAACCAATACGTCCTTGCGGCGTACTTTGGAGCAATGCACACTGGGATATGTACACGGACGGCGCATGCGCCGTTCGTAAAAAACGGCAATCACGTCGGGTCATGAGTAATTAACATAAAACACGCCCCCCCATCCTCATTTGAATTAGGCGCGCTTACGCCGGCCGCATTTACGCTACGCGGCCGTAAATTAGGAGGCAAGTACTTTGTGAATACAGTACTTGCCTCTCTGACTTAAGGCGGCGTAGCGTAAATACGATACGCTAAGCCGCCTTAAAGTTGCGGCGGCGTCTATGAATCTAGGTATTGGAGTTCAGCTTTATAGGATTATGAGATGTTCTCTGATGAGTGGATAGTCCTTAATCCATCACATGGCCCCCTGTAGGTAGATGGAAGGAGCGTTATATTTTGGTACTTTTATGGTACCTGAACTTGTTTTTGGTGTTTTCCCAGAAAAGCGGGATAACACGTTTCTGTAGATTGCAGGGTGTTCTTCTTATATAAGAGCTGGGTGTTGCTTTCAGCGATGTCTTTAAAATAACCCAACTGATTTCCAGGTACTTTTTACAATCGTGATTGATACAATTAAAGCTTCAGCCTTCAGGCCCCATTCACATTTTACATGGTGGAAGCGTGCATTCCCGCTCGTGGTTTTTTTGCGTGTGTTTCTGTGTGTCCATTCACTTGAATGAGCTGCCCTAAGCCCAACCAACTTGCTAAAGAAGCTCCCTCAACTTTTCAGAGATGGAGCGTCGTGCGTTTTGGCGCGTTTGTAGCACATTTGCCACGTGACGAAACGCGTCTGCTAACCACATTTGGGGTACTATTAACAAAGCTCATCTCCGAGCAAAAAAAATAAGTAAACTGCTAATTTTTGTCCAATAGGGAAGAGAAAGGAAATATACTTAAAGTGGAGGTTCACCCAAAAAACAAGTATATAACATTACATTCAGTACACCTCAAACATGTACAGTATGCCGGTGTTTTTTTTTTTTTTTGGGGGGGGGGGGTGTACATACGGTATTATCGGTATTTTCCTCCCGGCTTCCGGGTACTCACTCCCGCGGGACTGGGCGTTCCTGTGCAGTGCCGCAATGTCATCTGGGACTTCGCCCATATGATTGACGTGCCTGAGAAAAACTCCCCCCGGCGGGTAAAGGCGCGTCATGACTTTCTGAAAATAGCCAAACCGCGAGTCAGGGCTACACGGCTCCTATTTATCTATCCTATCCGTCGTATCTATGCGACTGATTCTTAGAATCAGTTACGCATAGATATTCATTGGATCCAACAGGCGTAAGTCTCGTACGCCGTCGGATCTAAACTGCAATTTTTTTTTTGCCCGCTAGGTGGCGCTTCCGTCGATTTCCGCGTCGAGTATGCAAATTAGCTAGATACGCGAATTCCCGAACGTACGCGCGCCCGACTCAGTAAAGTTACGACGTTTACATTAGGCTTTTCCCGGCGTAAAGTTGCACCTGGGTCTAGGAGGTGCAGCCAATGTTAAGTATGGCCGTCGTTCCTGCGTCGAAAATGTAAAAATTTACGTCGTTTGCGTAAGTCGTCCGTGAATGGGGCTGGACGTCATTTACGTTCACGTCGAAACCAAGGACGTCCTTGCGACGTCATTTGGAGCAATGCACACTGGGATATTTTAGGGACGGCGCATGCGCAGTTCATTCGGCGCGGGGACGCGCTTGATTTACATGAAACACGCCCCCTACCCGCCGAATTTGAATTCCGCCGGGTGATTTACGCTACGCCGCCGCAACTTTACAGGCAAGTGCTTTGTGAATAAAGCACTTGCCTGAAAAACTTGCGGCGGCGTAACGTAAATGAGATACGTTACGCCCGCACAATTTTGCGCCCATCTACGTGAATCTGGGCCTTGGTATTTTGCTGCGATCCGGAAATGCGGGTGTGAACAGGGCCTACTTTCACTGCTGTAATAAAATGCAATACAATGATGACCTTTCTAAGAAAAAAAAATCTTACCTTGTTGTAGACCATATTCCTTCATGCAGACTCTTGAAGTATCCATTGACTGTGCCAAGGAATCACCGAAGTTCCGGGAAATCCTCCAAATGCAACTGCAGATGATCAGATCCCAGGTCCCATACCTGCACATGGGAAGAATTGTAGGTCGTCACGTATTTTGTACGTCTACCAACAGAAATACGAGTTACATAATAATGACTTCATTCACACCGAACGACAAAAACAATCGATCCCTCCATCTGATTGGATACAGCCAGTGTGCTGCCATCAATATTCCACCCACTTCCTTTGCTTTTATAATAAAGGGATGTTTATATTCCTGGAACAAAAGTCACCCAAACATTTGTTTTCTTTTTTTTTTAAAAGGACGGTGTCAAAATAAAAAGTAAAATAAATACGTTTTTTTTTTTTTTTTAAGGGCCCCGTCCCGCTGAGCTCGCGCGCAGAAGCGAACGCATATGAAAACAGTGTTCGAACCACACATGTGACGTATCGCTGCGATTGTTAAAGCGAGAGAAATAATTCTAGGACCAGACCTCCTCTGAAACTCAAAACTGGTAACCTGTAGAATTTTTTTAAACGTCGCCTATGGAGGTTTTTAATGGTCAAAGTTTGTCGCCATTCCACGAGCGAGCGCAATTTTCAAGCGTGACATGTTGGGTATCAATTCACTCGGCGTAACATTAACTTTCACAATATAGAAAAAAATGTGGTTAACTTTACTGTTGTCTTATTTTTTTATTAAAAAGTGTATTTTTACCCAAAAAATTGCAATTGAAAGACCGCTGCGCTCATACAGTGTGACATAACGTATTGCAACGACCACCATTTTATTCTCTAAGGCGTCTGAAAAAAATATATAATGTTTGGGGTTTCTAATTTAAATTTCTAGCAAAAAAAAATAATAATTTAACTTGTAAACACTAATGCCCCCACACACGATCGGAATTTTCGATGGCCTAAAATCTGATGGAATTTTTGGTCGGAATTCCGTTCACGCTGTCTTGCATACACACTGTCACACCAAATTCCCAAAAAAAAAAAATGAGGTGGGGCCCACACACGATCAGAATTTCCGATGAAAAAAGTCCATCAGACTTTTTTTCATCGGAAATTCCGATCGTGTGTACATGGCATAAGTCTGAAAAATAGGCCCGGCCCGGTCATGTGCGTGTAAAAAGCAGGTGTCCCAATACTTTTGACAATATTGGGCCAGATTCTCAAAAGAGATACGACGGCGTATCTCCAGATACGCCGTCGTATCTCTGTGTCTGATTCTTAGGCTCCATTCACACCTAGGCGTATTGTCGCCTGTAGCGCAACGCTATTGCAGCATGCAATACGCTGGAGGGGTGATTTAACATTGTCGGCTATGGAGATGGTTCACATCTCCACGCCGAAACGCCGTACGCCTGAAGGCGGCGTTCGGCATAGCCGACAATGTTGATCACCCCTCCGGCGTATGTTGGGCTTAAAAAACGCTGCGTTTTCTCGCGGAAAATCACGGGACAAAACGCCGCAATTTGTCGCGGCAAATTGCGGTAACATACGCCGCGTTCAGGTGTGAATGCAGCCTTAGAATAAGTTACGCATAGATTTCTATTAGATCCGACCGGCGTAAGTCTCTTACACTGTCGGATCGTAACTGCATATTTACGCTGGCCGCTAGGGGCGTGTACGCTGATTTACGCGTCGAAATATGTAAATCAGCTAGACACGCGAATTCACAAACGTACGCCCGGCCGACGCAGTACAGATACGCCGTTTAGGTTAGGCTTTTCCCGGCGTAAAGTTACCCCTGCTATATGGTGACGTAAGTCTGGCGTACCAATGTCAAGTATGGCCGTCGTTCCCGCGGCGAAATTTGAAAATTTTACGTCGTTTGCGTAACTCGTCCGTGAATAGGGCTGGATGTAATTTACGTTCACGTCAAAATCAATACGTCCTTGCAGCGTATTTAGAGCAATGCACACTGGGAGATTTCCGCGGACAGCGCATGCGCCGTTTGGGAAAAACGTCAATCACGTCGGGTCTAAGAACATTTACATAAAACACGCCCCCCTGTTCCAAATTTGAAATAGGGGGGCTTACGCCGGCTGATTTACGCTACGCCGCCGCAACTTACGGAGCAAGTGCTTTGAGAATACAGCACTTGCCCGTCTAAGTTGCGGAGGCGTATCATAAATTGGATACGTTACGCCGCCGCAGAGATACGCCGCTGTACGAGAATCTGGCCCATAGTGTATATACAGCCTCCACATATACACAAGGGTTTTTTTTTATCACATTAAAGCTCACCAATAAGACAATTTACATTAAACAGATCACACCGTCTTGTATATCTAAAAGAAAAAGAATCGGGGGAATATCCTTTAATCCGCTCCCAGGAGACATCAATCATTGGTAGCAGTGAGAGGTCCCGCCGGGGACACCTCGGAGGTGAATTAGCGGCAGATGTAAAAGGATAAAGTGGAACGGCGAGGAGCCCATTAGGAAGAGGCAGAGGACAAGTTTATTTTAAACCTTTTAAAAGGATTATCCCGGCAATGTTAGTAAACTTTGTAACCTGATGTGTGAGGTCAGGGTACCTTGCCCTTATATGCCCCGTCCCCGGAGAGCATGGCAGGTGTCACATGTCAGGGGGGGACGGGAAATCCGTGAACGGCATCCTGGAGGCCTTCACTGCAGGATGTCCAATCCATGGAGGCTCATTTACAAATCACAACCTTTATTGAGACAGGTTTACACCTAGCACCTCATTAATGTGCGTTTTTATGCTACACGCATAGGGCAGCTAGGGTGACCACGTGTCCCGGATTTTGCAGGTCTGTCCCGGGCACCTTCATTCCAGGACAATACAGTGTCCCGGAATTAAACTGACACAGCCACCCCCCCCCACCCCCGGCTAGGGTTGCCACCTGTTCGGGATTCACCCGGACAGTTCTGGTATGGACACATGTGTCCGGGTTTCAGACTGTCTGAGACCCGGACACATTATTCAGACTGGACTAAGTCTCCCCCCTCCCCCTTCTCTCTCCTGCCTCTAATTAAGTATGCTAAGGTAAATCAGGGTTCTCAGAGCACTCCATACATCAGAGCTCCCCTTTACACCAGAGACCACAGTGCTCCCACTTACATCTGAGTCCGCAGAGTTCCCCCTTACAATAAAAGGGAACTCTGCGGACTCAGATGTAAAGGGGGAACTCTGCGGACTCAGATGTAAAGGGGGAACTTACTCTGCGGACTCAGATGTAAAGGGGGAACTTACTCTGCGGACTCAGATGTAAAGGGGGAGCTCTGCGGACTCAGATGTAAAGGGGGAACTCTGCGGACTCAGATGTAAAGGGGGAACTCTGCGGACTCAGATGTAAAGGGGGAACTCTGCGGACTCAGATGTAAAGGGGGAACTCTGCGGACTCAGATGTAAAGGGGGAACTCTGCGGACTCAGATGTAAAGGGGGAACTTACTCTGCGGACTCAGATGTAAAGGGGGAACTTACTCTGCGGACTCAGATGTAAAGGGGGAACTTACTCTGCGGACTCAGATGTAAAGGGGGAACTTACTCTGCGGACTCAGATGTAAAGGGGGAGCTCTGCGGACTCGGATGTAAAGGGGGAACTCTGCGGACTCAGATGTAAAGGGGGAACTCTGCGGACTCAGATGTAAAGGGGGAACTCTGCGGACTCAGATGTAAAGGGGGAACTCTGCGGACTCAGATGTAAAGGGGGAACTCTGCGGACTCAGATGTAAAGGGGGAACTCTGCGGACTCAGATGTAAAGGGGGAACTCTGCGGACTCAGATGTAAAGGGGGAACTCTGCGGACTCAGATGTAAAGGGGGAACTCTGCGGACTCAGATGTAAAGGGGGAACTCTGCGGACTCAGATGTAAAGGGGGAACTCTGCGGACTCAGATGTAAAGGGGGAACTCTGCGGACTCAGATGTAAAGGGGGAACTCTGCGGACTCAGATGTAAAGGGGGAGCTCTGCGGACTCAGATGTAAAGGGGGAGCTCTGCGGACTCAGATGTAAAGGGGGAGCTCTGCGGACTCAGATGTAAAGGGGGAACTCTGCGGACTCAGATGTAAAGGGGGAGCTCTGCGGACTCAGATGTAAAGGGGGAACTCTGCGGACTCAGATGGCTTGTGTGATTAACTTCATATGATTAGAGATTTTATTTAATAGTTTATGCATACTATGAAAAAATATTGCTGTGCGACTCTGAAGTGTTTGGGTTTGGCTTGAAGAAAAGGTGGCGACCCTACCCCGGGCCAATCTGATGCCCCCAAAAAAGGCCGCCACATCACCGCTTTACTCACCGACAGTACTTGTCCTGGCCAGGAATGCCTGGAGGAGCACAATCCCCGCCCCCTGCTTGTGATTGGAGAAATGATAAATCCCGCCTCTTGTGTCCAATCACTGTGCTGTGATTCGTTACAGCACAAGCTGATTTTTGGGAAGGGAAGGCGTCCCTGAATTGTAGTTTGGAAATGTGGTCACCCTAAGGGCAGCCCATTTATTTCAATGAGCTATGTGTAAATGTGTGTAAGAAGCTCCTGGGTATTTTTGGGCATTGAGCGTTGTAACTGCAAACATGGGCATCTGCTTGCCACACTTGGGTGCAGGGCTGGGACAAGGGGTGGGCAGGAGGGACGGCTGCCCTGGTTGCAATGGTTTATTGCAGGGATGGGGCGTCCTAACCCTAAGGGAAGGGGGGCGTAGTTTGGCATCCCTGCCCTGGGCGCTGGATGCCCTTGTCCCTGCACTGCTTGGATGCCCTTGACAATGAATGGTATAGCGAGCGTGACTCGCGTGAGTGCGCACCTTCACGGAAGGTTTGGGCTAGCTTCACCTCTCTGCAAGTAGGGAATGTGTGCAAACTGTAATATTCTAATATCATCTAATATCAATATTCAAAGCAAACCCCGCCCCCCCCCCCCCCCCCATTCCATCTGCATCTCTTTGCTTTATTTTGTAACCCCCCCCCCCCCCCCCCAACATTTCTGGCTGTGGACATCTTGAGAAAGGGCAGAAGATTCATGTAGCATTCACTCGGGACAAGGGGTGGGCAGGAGGAACTGCTACCCTGGGCACTGTGGTATCATGCGAGGCAGGGTGGGGTGCCACAAGGAGATTGGGGGGAGGGGACTGGTGTTGGGAAGGGGAATTTGGGGTGCTGCAGGAGGTAAGTATTGTTCTAGGAGGGAACATTTTGGGGGAGGGGGGCTAAGAGTGGTGATTTAGGGGGATTTCTGTTGGATTTGGCGGAAATTTGTACTGGGAGGGGGAAATTTGTACTGGGAGGGAGAAGACATGTACTAGGAGGGGAAATATGGGAGAGGGGGTGCTAGGAGTGGTGATTTGATAGGGTTTGTGTTTTTGAAGATTTGTGCTAGGTGGGAGGATTTGGGGGCAATTTGTGCTGGGAGGATGGGATTTAAAGTGTGGGGGGGGGGGGGAGAAGACATGTAGTAGGAAAGGCATTTTGGGAGGGGGGTGCTAAAAATGGTGATTTGGTAGGATTTGTGTTGGGGGAGGAAGATTTGTGATAGGTGGGGGGGCTTAGGGGCAATTTGTGCTGGGGAGGGGGCACATGTACTAGGTGGGGAAATTTGGGAGAGGGGGGTGTTAAAAGAGGTGATTTAGGGGGATTTGAGTTGGGATGGGGAGGAAGATTTGTGCTGGGAGGGGGGGATTTGAAGTGGGGGGAAGGGCATTTACTAGGAAGGAAAAATTGGGAAAGGGCGGGTTAAAGTAGTGATTTAAGGGGTTTGTGTTGGGAGGGGGATGGGGAGGAAGATTTGTGCTAGGTGGGTGGATTTGGGGGCAATTTGTGCTGGGTAGGGGATTTGAAGTGGGGGGGGGGAGAAGACATGTACTAGGAGGGGAAATTTGGGAGAGTTGGATGCTAAAAGTGGTTATTTAGGGGGATTTGTGTTGGGAGGGGGGTGGGGGATGAAGATTTGTGTTAGGAGGGGGGAATTCGAATTTTCGGGGGGTGGGGGAGACGTGTACTAGGAGGGGAAATTTTAGGGGTAGAGGATTTGTGTTGGGAGCATTGAATCTTTTTTTGGGGGGGGGGGGATCAAAGATTATTGCTGGGAGGGGAGATTTCAGCAAGGGGGTGGATTTGTACTGAGAGGAGGGGGAATGTATGCTGGGGAAGGGGGGGGGGGTAAGCACACAGATTAGTGCTCAGTATTTTTGTGGGGGGGAGATTTTTGCTGACACATAGTGCTTATACATCTTCGGGGGCGGGGCGCAGTTTGGCTGGGCTCTAGATCAGTGGTTCTCAACCTCAGTCCTCAAAGTACCCCCGACAGGCCATGTTTGCAGGTTTCCCTTTATCTTGCATCAGAGTCAATGGCTTGGTATTTTGGACAGCTTTTTTATCTAAGAGATATTCCCAGAGCATGGCCTGTTGCTGGTACTTGAGGACAGGGGCGAGAACCACTGGTCTAGATGCAGGGCCGGTACAAGGGAGGGGCGAGTGCCCAGGGCGCTACCATTTCGTTCAGGAGGGGGGTGCAATCAGCCGCGGTTGTGTCACTGTCATACAGCGCGGGCAGCGGCAGTGGCACTTTACAAATCGTGTGCCGACTGGCTGCCGAGTGCGCTCCTTTCCTCCTGTGTGTTTACTCCCTGCGGCTGTTTACTCCCCCCCCCCCCCCATGAAGGATTGGTGGATTCCAGCGGCACGCCGGAGGCGAGGTGAGAGAGGGAAGACTTGTCTCTGCGCAGGGAGCTGTGTCAGCGTTTGCTGCCTGCAAGGACAAGCCACGAGGAGCCTGCCAGTGCCTACAGTGCATAGTGCTACTGCAAGAAGATCAATACTGAAGTAGTCTGTGAAAAAGTAAGCAAACAATAAGTAAATAATTAAATGACTGTATTGGGGGGAGGGGGAGGGGGGGAGGCGGACTGAGGTGACCATCATTTTTTACATCACATGCAGCCACTGTGCCCATCAAACGCAGCCACTGTGCCATCACACGCAGCCACTGTGCCAACACACGCAGCCAATGTGCCAACACACGCAGCCACTGTGCCATCATCAATTGTCGCCACTGTGCCCATCAAACGCAGCCACTGTGCCATCAATTGTCGCCACTGTGCCCATCAAACGCAGCCACTGTGCCAATCACACACAGCCACTGTGCCAATCACACGCAGCCAATGTGCCATCACATGCAGCCACTGTGCCATCACATGCAGCCACTGTGCCCATCAAACACAGCCACTGTGCCAATCACACGCAGCCACTGTGCCCATCAAACGCAGCCACTGTGCCAACACACGCAGCCACTATGCCCATCACACGCAGCCACTATGCCCATCACACGCAGCCACTGTGCCATCAATTGTCACCACTGTGCCCATCACACGCAGCCACTGTGCCCATCAAACGCAGCCACTGTGGCCATCACACGCAGCCACTGTGCCCATCAAACGCAGCCATTGTGCCCATCACACACAGCCACTGTGCCCATCACACGCAGCCACTGTACCCATCAAACGCAGCCACTCAGCTGTGCCCATCACACGCAGCCACTCAGCTGTGCCCATCACACACAGCCACTGTGCCCATCAAACTCAGCCACTGTGCCCATCAAACGCAGCCACTGTGCCCATCAAACGCAGCCACCGTGCCAATCAAACGCAGCCACTCAGCTGTGCCCATCAAACACAGCCAGTCCTTTGTTCTATTGCTTTAAGTATATTCTTGTTTTGAAGCAACATTGATTCTTTCTTAAAAACAGGAAAACGGGGGGGGGGGGGGGGGCAATGTGCCATCTTCGTAAATTAGGGCGCAAGTTCCGTATTCAGAAAGGACTTGCGCGCTTAGTTACGGCGGCGTAACGTATGTGTGTCTGCGTAAGCCCGCCTAATTCAAATGTGGATGATGTGGGCGTGTTTTATTTAAATGAATGGTGACCCCACGTATTTGACGCTTTTTATGAGCCGTTCGTGAAGAAAATCCCAGTGCGCATGCTCGAAATTACGCCGCAAATCGTCAATGCTTTAGACGTGAACGTAACTTACGTACAGCCCTATTTGCGAACGACTTGCGCAAACGACGTAAAATTTTCAAAACTCGACGCGGGAACGACTTCCATACTTAACATAGGATACGCCTCATAAAGCAGGGGTAACTTTACGCCGGAAAAAGCCTAACGTAAACGACGTAAAAAAATGCGCCGGGCAGACGTACGTTTCTGAATTTACCTAATTAACATATTCCTCGCGTAAATAGACGGAAGCACCACCTAGCGGCCAGCGTAAATATGCAGCCTAAGATACGACGGTGTAAGACACTTACGCCGGTCGGATCTTAGGGAAATCTATGCGTAACTGATTCTACGAATCAGTCGCATAGTTACGACGCTGCAACTCAGAGTTACGACGGCGTATCCGGAGATACGCCGTCGTATCTCCTTTCTGAATCCGGGCCCTGGTGTTTTTTGGGGACACGGCTTGTTAAAATAGAATGCCGGAAACAAAAAAAGCACCACATATAGAAACCTATACAGAGTGATGAGGGAAGAAGACCAAGTCCTCCATGGACTCCGCCCCTTTTTTAGTTATAATTTTTTTAAATCTTTTTGTCTGGAAGTGGTAATGATTACCATAAGTCTGAAAGTGGTTGTAAACCTCAGACATGAAATATGAACAAATCATATCCCTATATATAGCAGGGGTTAAGTGTGTCCTAGGGAGTGATCCTAAATGTACATAATATAACTGAGTACTAAGATTTGTAGGTAAAGTTGATCCAGGGTAAATCTGATTGCCTCTCGGGGGATCAGGAGGGATTTTTTTCCCCTGCTGTAGCAAATTGGATCATGCTCTGCTGGGGTTTTTTGCCTTCCTCTGGATCAACTGTGGGTATGGAGTTGGGTGTATGGGATTGTACTGTGTTTTTTATTTTGTTTTTTTATTTTTTGTGGTTGAACTGGATGGACTTGTGTCTTTTTTTCAACCTGACTAACTATGTAACTGTTAGGGGGCGTGGCTACGAGTGACACGTCACTGATCGCTGTTCCCGATGAGAGGGAGCAGACGATCAGTGTCACTAGGCAGAACGGGGAGATGCTTGTTTACACTGGTCTCTCCCTGTTCTGCAGCTCTGTGCCCCGATCGCGGGACACCGGCGGACATCGAGTCACGGAGCTAGGGCTTTTTTTTTTTTTTTTTCGTGGGGGGCCCACATATTTTGATTGGTAAGCTACGTTATATGACATTTTTGGGCTTTGGGTTTTATACCGCTTTAAGCATCATCCTCCAGGGCGCCATCAGATGAAGTTCTCGCCGTGACCCCTCCCCCCCCATGGTCCGGGATGATGAGGAATCAGGAAAACAGATGGAACTCTCGGCTGATGTATCAATTGTTCATCCAGATCAGATCTGTTTATAGCAACCCTGAGAGCTAAATATAGAACCTTTCCTCCGACTTCCAGCCAGCTGCATCCAGATTGTGAGCGGTGAGGGTGTCCTGATCTGAGCCAGCCGTCCCGCGAGCCAAGTCTACATCACAATGAGGACTCATTACACCCTCCAACAATATATATATAGAGAGAAAAAATGATGTAAAAAAAAGGATTAAAAAACATTTCCAAATTTAGCCAAAAAATTTGAAAAATACACTATGGGCCAGATTCACATAGAAGAGCGGCGGCGTAACGTATCCTAGATACGTTACACCGCCGCAATTTTTCATCGCAAGTGCCTGATTCACCAAGCACCAAGGCGATGAAAACCTACTCCGGCGCAAGGAGGGCCAATTTAAATGGGCGTGTGCCATTTAAATTAGGCGCGCTCCCGCGCCGGACCTACCGCGCATGCTCCGTTTCCGAACTCCCGTCGTGCATTGCGCGCCGTGACGTCATTTTTTCGAACGGCGACGCGCGTAGCGTAATTCCGTATTCCCGGACGGCTTACGCAAACGACGTTGATTTTTAAATTTCGACGCGGGAACGACGGCCATACTTTAGACAGCAATAGGTTTGCTGACTAAAGTTAGGGCACCTAAAACGACGACTAACTTTGCGACGGGAAACTGCCTTGAGAAAACTACAAGAGGGGGTGGAGACAAGACCAGCCTCCCTGCACAAGGAGGAAGAACAGAGCTGTGGGAGGGGCCCAGAAGGCTCCACCCATTTAAAGCTGCCTTGAGAAAACTACAAGAGGGGGTGGAGACAAGACCAGCCTCCCTGCACAAGGAGGAAGAACGGAGCTGTGGGAGGGGCCCAGAAGGCTCCACCCACTTCAAGCTGCCTTAAAAAACTACAAGAGGGGGTGGAGACAAGACCAGCCTCCCTGCACAAGGAGGAAGAACAGAGCTGTGGGAGGGGCCCAGAAGGCTCCACCCACTTCAAGCTGACTTCAGAAAACATGCACTAGACATGTGCAGAACGAAATTTTTTTTGTTTATTGGTTCTCGAATCTATTCAAATTTTTCGATTTCGGATCAATTTTAAAAAGTTTTCAAATCAATTTTGAATAGTTTTCAAATTCAAACATCTTTCGAATAGTTTTCCAGTTTCCAAACAGAATAAAATAGAATAGATACTAAAGGAATAGAATAGAATTGTTTTTGCTATTCTATTCCTTTGTTTTCTATTCTATTTTTTTCTCTTTGCAAATTGAAAAACGATTTGAATTCACAACGTTTTCGAATTTGAAATGGAAAACGGTTCAAAAAGTATTCGGTACTATTCTAATTCGGAGATTCGGATACACCCGAATTTCCAAAAAATGTGTCCAAATTTTAATTCGGAACAAACTGAACCGCATATGTCTGCCCTGCACCAGGAGGAAAAACAGAGCTGTGAGGGACCCAGAGGGCTCCACCCACTACAGGCTGCCTGCAGAAAACGACAGGAGGAAGCAGAGGCAAGACCGGTCACCCTGCACATGGAGAGAGAATAGAGCTGTGGGAGGGGCCCAAAAGGCTCCACCCACTACAGGCTGCCTTCAGAAAGCTACAAGAGGGGTTGGAGATAAGACCCATCACCCTGTACAAGGAGGGAGAACACAGCTGTGGGAGGGGCCCAGAAGGCTGCCTGCAGAAAATCACAGGAGGCGGAAACAAGACTAGTCACCCTGCACACGGAGAGAGAACAGAGATGTGGGAGGGGCCCAGAAGGCTGCCTGCAGAAAACTACAGAAGGAGGCGGAAACAAGACTAGTCACCCTGCACAAAGAGAGAGAACAGAGCTGTGGGAGGGGCCCAGAAGGCTCCACCCACTACAGGCTGTCTGCAGAAAACTACAGCAGGGGGAGGAGACAAGACTAGTCACCCTGCACACGGAGAGAGAACAGAGATGTGGGAGGGGCCCAGAAGGCTCCACCCACTACAGGCTGTCTGCAGAAAACTACAGCAGGGGGAGGAGACAAGACTAGTCACCCTGCACAGGGAGAGAGAACAGAGCTGTGGGAGGGGCCCAGAAGGCTCCACCCACTACAGGCTGTCTGCAGAAAACTACAGCAGGGGGAGGAGACAAGACTAGTCACCCTGCACAGGGAGAGAGAACAGAGCTGTGGGAGGGGCCCAGAAGGCTCCACCAACTACAGGCTGCCTGCAGAAAACTCCAGGAGGAGGCAGAGACAAGACTAGTCACCCTGCACAGGGAGAGAGAACAGAGCTGTGGGAGGGGCCCTGAAGGCTCCACCCACTACAGGCTGCCTGCAGAAAATTACAGAAGGAGGCGGAGACCAGACTAGTCACCCTGCACAAGGAGAGAGAACAGGGCTGTGGGAGGGGCCCTGAAGGCTCCACCCACTACAGGCTGCCTGCAGAAAACTACAGGAGGGGGAGGAGACAAGACTAGTCACCCTGCACAGGGAGAGAAAACAGACCTGTGGGAGGGGCCCAGAAGGCTCCACCCACTACAGGCTGCCTGCAGAAAATTACAGAAGGAGGCGGAGACCAGACTAGTCACCCTGCACAAGGAGAGAGAACAGGGCTGTGGGAGGGGCCCTGAAGGCTCCACCCACTACAGGCTGCCTGCAGAAAACTACAGGAGGGGGAGGAGACAAGACTAGTCACCCTGCACAGGGAGAGAGAACAGAGCTGTGGGAGGGGCCCATAAGGCTCCACCCACTACAGGCTGCCTGCAGAAAATGACAGGAGGCGGAGACAAGACTAGTCACCCTTCACAGGGAGAGAGAACAGAGCTGTGGGAGGGGCCCAGTAGGCTCCACCCACTACAGGCTGCCTGCAGAAAACTCCAGGAGGAGGCGGAGACAAGACTAGTCACCCTGCACATGGAGAGAGAATAGAGCTGTGGGAAGGGCCCAAAAGGCTCCACCCACTACAGGCTGCCTTCAGAAAGCTACAAGAGGGGTTGGAGATAAGACCCATCACCCTGTACAAGGAGGGAGAACACAGCTGTGGGAGGGGCCCAGAAGGCTGCCTGCAGAAAATCACAGGAGGCGGAAACAAGACTAGTCACCCTGCACACGGAGAGAGAACAGAGATGTGGGAGGGGCCCAGAAGGCTCCACCCACTACAGGCTGCCTGCAGAAAACTCCAGGAGGAGGCGGAGACAAGACCAGTCACCCTGCACAGGGAGAGAGAACAGAGCAGTGGGAGGGGCCCAGAAGGCTCCACCCACTACAGGCTGTCTGCAGAAAACTACAGCAGGGGGAGGAGACAAGACTAGTCACCCTGCACAGGGAGAGAAAACAGAGCTGTGGGAGGGGCCCAGAAGGCTCCACCCACTACAGGCTGCCTGCAGAAAACTCCAGGAGGAGGCGGAGACAAGACTAGTCACCCTGCACAGGGAGAGAGAACAGAGCTGTGGGAGGGGCCCAGAAGGCTCCACCCACTACAGGCTGCCTGCAGAAAACTCCAGGAGGAGGCGGAGACAAGACCAGTCACCCTGCACAGGGAGAGAGAACAGAGCAGTGGGAGGGGCCCAGAAGGCTCCACCCACTACAGGCTGCCTGCAGAAAATTACAGAAGGAGGCAGAGACAAGACTAGTCACCCTGCACAAGGAGAGAGAACAGAGCTGTGGGAGGGGCCCTGAAGGCTCCACCCACTACAGGCTGCCTGCAGAAAACTACAGGAGGGGGAGGAGACAAGACTAGTCACCCTGCACAGGGAGAGAAAACAGACCTGTGGGAGGGGCCCATAAGGCTCCACCCACTACAGGCTGCCTGCAGAAAACTACAGGAGGCGGAAACAAGACTAGTCACCCTGCACAAAGAGAGAGAACAGAGCTGTGGGAGGGGTCCATAAGGCTCCACCCACTACAGGCTGCCTGCAGAAAATTACAGAAGGAGGCGGAGACAAGACTAGTCACTGCACAGGGAGAGAGAACAGAGCTGTGGGAGGGGCCCATAAGGCTCCACCCACTACAGACTGCCTGCAGAAAACTATAGGAGGGGGAGGAGACAAGACCGGTCACCCTGCACACAGAGAGAGAACAGAGCTGTGGGAGGGGCCCATAAGGCTCCACCCACTACAGGCTGCCTGCAGAAAACTACAGGAGGAGGCGGAGACAAGACCAGTCACCCTGCACAGGGAGAGAGAACAGAGTTGTGGGAGGGGCCCAGAAGGCTCCACCCACTACAGGCTGCCTGCAGAAAACTACAGGAGGAGGCGGAGTCAAGACTAGTCACCCTGCACAGGGAGAGAGAACAGAGTTGTGGGAGGGGCCCAGAAGGCTCCACCCACTACAGGCTGCCTGCAGAAAACTACAGGAGGAGGCGGAGACAAGACTAGTCACCCTGCACAGGGAGAGAAAACAGAGCTGTGGGAGGGGCCCATAAGGCTCCACCCACTACAGGCTGCCTGCAGAAAACTCCAGGAGGAGGCGGAGACAAGACTAGTCACCCTGCACAGGGAGAGAGAACAGAGCTGTGGGAGGGGCCCAGAAGGCTACACCCACTACAGGCTGCCTGCAGAAAACTACAGGAGGAGGCGGAGACAAGACTAGTCACCCTGCACAGGGAGAGAAAACAGAGCTGTGGGAGGGGCCCAGAAGGCTACACCCACTACAGGCTGCCTGCAGAAAACTACAGAAGGGGGAGGAGACAAGACTAGTCACACTGCACAAGGAGAGAGAACAGAGCTGTGGGAGGGGCCCAGAAGGCTGTAGAAAACTACAGGAGGGGGCGGAGACAAGACCAGTGACTGTCTTTATTACAGGAAGGAAAAGTCTCACACTGGATCACTGCACAGATCTGGAAGCACACCAAGTTTCAAGGAAGAACACATAAAAAATGTATACAGTATAGTCAATATTTGCTCATGCCGGAGTTGTTCAGTTCTTTGTTTTTTGATGGAGCTTTGGCCTAGAAAACCCGGCGGACCAACCTTGTCCTCGCTGGCAGATCGGGTGCCGCCACTGTGGTACAATGAGAATCCATCAATGGAGCGGGTCGCTGCGGCAGAAAGGCGCTAGACAGCTACTGTCAGCCACATGCTGCTCCGCTCCCCAGAGGCCTCTCCGAAGCATTCCTGTGCATGTGAGCAGCTCTTGCCGCTTTCAGCCGGGGACCGGGTTACAAATGTCTGCCGCTCATCGCCGTCTTGTGCTCGCCAGCTGCTGTTTTGAAGAAGAGTCTATTGTGCGCACAAGGCTACCGCCGGCGCTTATGAATCAACTCTGTGACTTGTTCCTCCATAATAACAACAGGTGAAAGTGGCGGGGGGGGGCAGGCTTTCACATCCAACCACGTCTCCCCATTTCCCTTTCACACATCAATACTTCGGATTCCTCCTCTGGCCTCCGTGCAATTGTGCGCACTTCTTTTGTCCCGGCATCTGTCCGCGGACGGCACAATGGACGTGATCGCATCAATGGATCCATTAAGAAAGGCCTATTGCTTTTCTTTTTAGGAGAACGAGGAGTGACCTTGGCCGTGGACTTTAGAGGAATGGGTTTAGGACTTGCGCGCGACATTCGACCACCCCAGGGTTACGATATCTGCAGAGTCCTCCATAAACTTGTAAGCGGCTTCTTGGAGGAAAACTTAAAGCAGAATTAAACCTAAAAAAAAAAAAACATTTACGGCAGAAGACACCCTATTGGTGTCTTCTGTCATAAACCCTTCTGCCTGCATGTCAGTTGTCATGTACACTGGACCACGCATGTGCAGCTTGGTATACAGTTACGGGTCTGTCAGGGGCGTTGCTAGGTGGCAAAAAGACCAGGGGCTTCAGTCTGAAGTCCAAGGCCGGCAACAGGGGGGGGGGGGGGGGGGGTGTATGTGGCGCAGGCTTTTTTTTGGGCTGGGCGGTGGGGTTGTGTGGCGCGGGGGTAAGTTCACTTGCCGGTTGCTGCCTGGCTTACCGGTGCCCATCAATGCTGGACCACTAAACTTACCAGCTGACACACTGAACAATACACTGACCTACCTGCCTGACATGCATACACTGATGTACCTACCTGGCATGCATACACTGACCTGCCTGACATACATACACTGACCATTACACTGACCTACCCGACCTACCTGCCTGACATACATACACTGATGTACCTACCTGACATACATACACTGACCTACCTGCCTGACATACATACACTGACCTACCTGCCTGACATACATACACTGACCTACCTGCCTGACATACATACACTGACCTGCCTGACATACATACACTTACCTGCCTGACATACATACACTGACCTGCCTGATATACATACACTGACCTGCCTGATATACATACACTGACCTACCTGACATACATACACTGACCAACCTGACATACATACACTGACCTACCTGCCTGACATACATACACTGACCTACCTGCCTGACATACATACACTGACATACATACACTGACCTACCTGACATAGATACACTGACCTACCTACCTGACATACATACACGGACCTACCTGCCTGACATACTGTACATACACTGACCTACCGGACATACATACACTGACCTACCTGACATACATACACTGACCTACCTGACATACATACACTGACCTACCTGCCTGACATACTGTACATACACTGACCTACCTGACATACATATGTACATATGTGCAGTGGCAAAGGGGTGGGCTTTAATGCCCGCCCATGTGCTGGGCGGCCAATGTTTATGTGCTGAAAGCACGCTCCCAGCACAGAGACCAAGCTGTCAATGTCAGGACTAAAGATAGGTAGGTGTTCGGTGAGACGGATGGATTGATTTTCCATGTGATACTTTCATAGATGTGGTACATGCAACAGGAGGAACTATGCTGACCACCAATGTAGCATGGCATTCATTCCATGGGCCACCTCTGTAAGAGGGCACCTCTCTTATTGACAAATAATATCAAGGGAAACCTTTCCTCTAGTTATCATTGCTTTATACTGACCACCAATTTGACATGGCATTCTTCCTATTGGATCTTACTGACCACCAATGTCAATAGAAAATGTTCCTCTACTTATCAGTATTTTATACTGACCACTAATGTTACATGGCATTCTTTCCATTGGCCACCACTGTAAGAGGGCACCTCTCCTACTGACTAATAATGTCAGGGGAAACCTTTCCTCTGAATCCTAATGTTTCATACTAACCAGCAATGTAATATGGCATACTTTCCATTGGCCACTGATGTAAGAGGGCACCTCCCCTACTGGCCACTAATATCAATGGATACCTTTCCTCTGATTATCATTGTTTTATACTGACCACCAATGTAGCATGGCATTCTTTCCATTGGCCACCACTGTAAGAAGACATCTCCGCTACTGACAACTAATGTCAAAGGAAACCTTTTTTAATGTTTTATTCTGACCACCAATGTAACATGGGGTTCTTTCCATTGGCCATCTCTATAATAGGACACCTTCCCTACATACCACCAATGTAAAGAGAAACCTTTCCTCTGAATTCCAATGTTTCATACTGACCACCAATATAACATGGCATGCTTTCCATTGGCCACCACTATGAGAGGACACCTTCCCTACAGACCACCAATGTCTAGGGAAACCTTTCCTCTGAATTCCAAGGTTTCATACTGACCACCAATATAACAATCCGTTCTTTCCATTGACCATCTCTATAAGAGGACACCTTCCCTACTAACCACCAATGTCTAGGGAAACCGTTCCTCTGAATTCCAAGGTTTCATACTGACCACCAATATAACAATCCGTTCTTTCCATTGGCCACCTCTATAAGAGGACACCTTCCCTACAGACCACCAATGTCTAGGGAAACCTTTCCTCTGAATTCCAATGTTTCATACTGACCACCAATATAACATGGCGTTCTTTCCATTGGCCACCACTATGAGAGGACACCTTTCCTACTGACCACCAATGTCTAGGGAAACCTTTCCTCTAATTATCATTCATTCATACTGACCACCAATATAACATGGCATTCTTTCCATTGGCCACGACTGTAAGAGGGCACATCCCTTACTGAGCACTAATGTCAAGGGAAACCTTTTCTCGGATTCCAATGCTTCCAACTGACCACCAACTTAAAGTAGCATTTTTCCACTGACTTCCAATCCAAAAAAATTCTGGTTCCACTAAGGACCACCAATCCAAAAAAAAGTCTGGTTCCACTAAGGACCACCAATCCCAAAAAAGGCCGGTTCCACTACGGACCACCAATCCAAAAAAAAGTCTGGTTCCACTAAGGACCACCAATTATAATATAATATACCATTAGGTGGTATAACAACTTTTAACAGGAATTCCCCAGGACCTGAAAATGATATGGTGAAAAAAGGGTTGAAATAGGCTGCACCAAATTGTTCATAATTCCTACTGAATGGAAATTGGCTAAAAATGTCAAAAGTACGGCCACCGTGGCTTTAAATACTTAAATGAATATATGTGTCCTGAAGAGAACTCCAATGACGGCAACGAGCAACTGCCTTTAGGCTGAATATACACTAGCATAGGAAAATGTTGATTCTGAAACGATCGCTTGATTTTCTCTTTGATGGAATAGAATGGAGTGGGATGGAATAGGAGAAATCTGCTCATCATCAACTCACTCCGTTAGGTAAGGTGAATACACACCATGAAAGAAGCCAGAATACAACCACAACCACGAGCGAATGCTGAATCCACGATCCTCCAAATGTTCCTAGAAAGCATGAGGGAGTGGCTAAGGGGTCACACGCTAATGACATCACTTCCGTACATTTACTCGAAAGTTATGCACCAAATGGAGATTTTCAAAAATTTGAGACAATGGAGGTCTTGTTTCAAGCAAGAAAGGAATTTTCGGGAAAAGTTGAACGAGCGTTCTTCTCATATTCTACTAGTGTATACCCAGATTTACAGCTACAACATCCCAAACTTCACAAGTGTGTTACAGGGGTGATGGTAATGATGGACCCCCCCCCCACGAAAAATAGTCCTTTCTGCCTCCCACTGTCGCTGATCTAGTTAGCAATGCAGCAGTCTCTGGAGTAGGGATTATAACCAGGCCCGTCGCTACAGGACAGGCAAAACAAACAATTCCTTGGGGCCCCAAGCTAGCCTGGGGCCCCTAACTTCCCTTTCCCAGGCTGTAGCGTGGCCTAGCTCCTCTTCCTTCCTCCTGGAGTCCTGTCAGTCTGGCAGGGTGGTACAGGAGATTCAGTTTCCTGTTCCCGGCCGGACTGACAGGAAGTGCACACGGAGTGCTCACTTCCTTTCAGTCCGGCCAGGAACACAGAACACTAAATCTCCTGTACCGTGCGGTACCTGGCCCGGGTACTATCTGATAGTGGACTGGGGACCCATAATGATAGAACACCGGACTGACAGGAGGAAGAGGAGCTCGGCCACGCTACAGCGGCAGCCTACAGGGAAGAAGGGGAGAATAGAAAAACATAGGGACTAGGGAGGGGGGAGGAGTAAGAACATGGGTGTAAAAAATTAGTGTAGTGCTAACGTAGGCTTTGCATGCGGGGGGGTTCTTGGGGGCCCCCATTTTGCTTGGGGCCCCCAAATTCCTTCAAACGGCCCTGGCAGGGACCCCATAACATATACTGACCCCAATGGACACCTTTACACCCCGCCCAACATCATTCCCAACTCCTGTAATGACATCTCTGCAGTCAGAGGGATATCAAATATCAGCCTGTAAAAGAGACCTCAGAGCAATCTCTTCTATGGGTCCGAAACCACTGACCCACCTCTGAAGGGGGTGATCTCTGACACTCAGTATGAGACCCCCCACCGTGAAGGAATTTCAACATTCCTAAACTACAGGCAGATGGAAAAGACCCCCTGATAATACCGTAATTCATTAATCAAAGCAAAACCTTTAAATGTATGTAAATGCAGTTCTCCTTGTGTTATGATGCGTACACACGACCGTTTTTCATGACGAGAAAAAATTCAATTTTTTTAATTGGCCGTGAAAACGGTCGTGTGTAAGCTCCAGAGCATTTTTCTCGATGAGAAAAATGGGCGTTAAAAATTTAGAACCTGCTCTATTTTTTCTCGTCGTTCTATTTCACGTCGTGATAAACGATCGTGTGTACACTTTAACGAGGGGGGAAAAAACGCACATGCTCAGAAGCGAGTTATGAGACGGGAGCGCTCGTTCTGGTAAAACAACTTTCACGCAATTTTGGATGGGTGCAACTTGGATCTGACTTTGGCTTTGATCAGTGATAATGGACAACTGTTGCATTGTGAAACATTCAGGTATGACTTTCATGCAACTTTAAGGGTTAATATTGAAGTCGGCCCTCACGTTGCACGAAAGCCAAACCAAAGTAGTGCAGTAGTCTGTAACGGAACGTCCGACACTCCGCTTGAGTGCTTCCGCCATATACCGCTTCCTCCAGTCTGAATATAGATATTAGATATTCGAGCCGCTTGCAACCAAGAACTAGGCAGGACTCGTTTTGGCTGCAAAGCTGGAATTTTAACTGTCTATTCGAACAGAGGCACACAGAGATATACACTCAGAGGACATTGTATTTCTCCTGAAGTTATTTGTGGGTTTTTCTTTGCATCCCAAACAATTTTCCTGGTAGTTGTGCTGAAATTTTAGTTGGTCTACCTGACCTTGGTTTGGTTTCAACTGAACCTGTCAGGGACATACTGTTCGCTCCCCTTGGCGCGCGCCTACGCGCATGCGCCAACCACGGACCTTGCACGCAGCTATGCAGCCGTTGCGCGCGCATGCACGCGCATTATACGCATCGTTTGGCGCCCAGCAAGCCTATAAAAGACACTGTGGTGATGCTGCACCTCGCGGCTTGATCTGCATCTGTTCCCTGTTCCAATCCTGACTCCGGCTTGTTGACCTTGCTCTGTTCCCTGCTTGATTACCCGTTGCCAAGACCCGGCCTGGACTCTGACTACTCTTCTGCCTATTGCTTCTGCTAGGACTCCAAGTGTATGACCCGGCCTGCCTGACTCCGCTCACCTGCACCTGTTGCGCTGCTAACCTGCATCCACGCCTCTGCTAACCTGCATCTTGTACCGTAAGGGGGGCACCGAACTGATTCGGGTGAAATAATGTCTAGCTTCCCCACTGGTACTGCCTATAAGAGTACCAGTACCAGCCGTTCTACTCTAATAAAGAAGAACGGCTAGTGGCTAGTGAAGGAGGAGAGCGGGCTTGGGTGGCCGGGGGGGTGCGGGAGTTGTCCAGCCGCCATGGGAGAGACCTGTCAAAGTGGGCCAGTCTGGATGAAGTCCAGGGCCAAATTTCTGTCCCAGACCATCCCTGTGCCAGGGTATGTAAACTTATGAGCACAACTGTATAGGTGTAATTAAAATCTGTATTTGGCGGTTTGCTTGGAGTCCCGGGCTAATGAAAGTGGAAAACCCCTTTAAAAACACAACCAACCAAGGCAATAAAAAGTCACCAAAAATGACCACAAATTGAGTTTGCACATTGCACTGTGAACAGGCACCTGTACCCCACCGCGCTCCTACCACCACTGTCCCCATTCCAGTGGTCTCCGAGCCGGGGTTGTACGGGAGGTCTCCCTCCACGCGTCAGGCTCACACCCAGGTACGTAACAGAACCCTTAATTTTCCACTTCTTGATTAGAGTTTTAACACTGCTGATTGGCATTCTCAATTCCTTGGATATCTTTTTATGTCCCTTTCCTGTTTTATACAGTTCAACTACCTTTTCCTGCAGATCCTTTGACAATTCTTTTGCTTTCCCCATGACTCAGAATCCAGAAACTCCAGTGCAGCACTGGATGAAAGATGCAAGGGTCTGTCAGGAGTCCAGAAACTCATTGACCTTTTATACACACACACTAATTACAAGCAAACAGATCACAGATGAGGATTGTTACCTTCAGTAGTCATTCAAACCCCTTTGTGTCAACTTGTGCGCATGTTATCAGGCCAAAATCACCAGGGTATGTAAACTTGTGATCAGGGTCACTTGGGTAGTTTCTGTTGTCATTATGATTTAAAAAGAGTAAACGCAGTTGATTGATAATAAATGGCTTCAGCCAAACACCAACCGTGAGTGAAAGAAATGTTTTTGTGTTCTCATTCATATTCTCTGGAAAATGGCCAAGAAATCATAAATTCTGCCAGGGCAGGGATGGACTGGCTATTGGGACCACAGGGAGTTTCCCGGTGGGCCGATGGCTCAGTGGGCCGGCTTCAGTGACAGAGGACTGCTGCCCCCCTCCGCTCCTCTGTCTCTCCCTCCCCGCATCGCTCACCTCCTCTCCCTCCCCGCAGCACTCACATGGGGGGAACAAAGAAGCAGGGGGAGGACCAGAGGAGCAGGGGGGACGACAGAGGAGCATGGGGGGAGGGGACAGACAGCTGACTCAACAGCTATGGCCTGGGAGTTTCTCACTTCTGCCTATAATCTTGTACCGTAAGGGGGGCACCGAACTGATTCGGGTGAAATAATGTCTAGCTTCCCCACTGGTACTGCCTATAAGAGTACCAGTACCAGCCGTTCTACTCTAATAAAGAAGAACGGCTAGTGGCTAGTGAAGGAGGAGAGCGGGCTTGGGTGGCCGGGGGGGTGCGGGAGTTGTCCAGCCGCCATGGGAGAGACCTGTCAAAGTGGGCCAGTCTGGATGAAGTCCAGGGCCAAATTTCTGTCCCAGACCATCCCTGTGCCAGGGTATGTAAACTTATGAGCACAACTGTATAGGTGTAATTAAAATCTGTATTTGGCGGTTTGCTTGGAGTCCCGGGCTAATGAAAGTGGAAAACCCCTTTAAAAACACAACCAACCAAGGCAATAAAAAGTCACCAAAAATGACCACAAATTGAGTTTGCACATTGCACTGTGATACGTACCTCTGAATATTAATAGATGGTGTAGCGCATGCGCCTACGCGCATGCGCCAACCACGGACCTTGCACGCAGCTATGCAGCCGTTGCGCGCGCATGCACGCGCATTATACGCATCGTTTGGCGCCCAGCAAGCCTATAAAAGACACTGTGGTGATGCTGCACCTCGCGGCTTGATCTGCATCTGTTCCCTGTTCCAATCCTGACTCCGGCTTGTTGACCTTGCTCTGTTCCCTGCTTGATTACCCGTTGCCAAGACCCGGCCTGGACTCTGACTACTCTTCTGCCTATTGCTTCTGCTAGGACTCCAAGTGTATGACCCGGCCTGCCTGACTCCGCTCACCTGCACCTGTTGCGCTGCTAACCTGCATCCACGCCTCTGCTAACCTGCATCCACGCCTCTGCTAACCTGCATCCACGCCTCTGCTAACCTGCATCCACTAAGTCTGCAAACCTGCATCATCTGCTTCCTGTCTCTCGGTTCCCATCTCACCAGCAGCAACAACCAGAACAGGCACCTGTACCCCACCGCGCTCCTACCACCACTGTCCCCATTCCAGTGGTCTCCGAGCCGGGGTTGTACGGGAGGTCTCCCTCCACGCGTCAGGCTCACACCCAGGTACGTAACAGAACCCTTAATTTTCCACTTCTTGATTAGAGTTTTAACACTGCTGATTGGCATTCTCAATTCCTTGGATATCTTTTTATGTCCCTTTCCTGTTTTATACAGTTCAACTACCTTTTCCTGCAGATCCTTTGACAATTCTTTTGCTTTCCCCATGACTCAGAATCCAGAAACTCCAGTGCAGCACTGGATGAAAGATGCAAGGGTCTGTCAGGAGTCCAGAAACTCATTGACCTTTTATACACACACACTAATTACAAGCAAACAGATCACAGATGAGGATTGTTACCTTCAGTAGTCATTCAAACCCCTTTGTGTCAACTTGTGCGCATGTTATCAGGCCAAAATCACCAGGGTATGTAAACTTGTGATCAGGGTCACTTGGGTAGTTTCTGTTGTCATTATGATTTAAAAAGAGTAAACGCAGTTGATTGATAATAAATGGCTTCAGCCAAACACCAACCGTGAGTGAAAGAAATGTTTTTGTGTTCTCATTCATATTCTCTGGAAAATGGCCAAGAAATCATAAATTCTGCCAGGGCAGGGATGGACTGGCTATTGGGACCACAGGGAGTTTCCCGGTGGGCCGATGGCTCAGTGGGCCGGCTTCAGTGACAGAGGACTGCTGCCCCCCTCCGCTCCTCTGTCTCTCCCTCCCCGCATCGCTCACCTCCTCTCCCTCCCCGCAGCACTCACATGGGGGGAACAAAGAAGCAGGGGGAGGACCAGAGGAGCAGGGGGGACGACAGAGGAGCATGGGGGGAGGGGACAGACAGCTGACTCAACAGCTATGGCCTGGGAGTTTCTCACTTCTGCCTATAATCTTGTACCGTAAGGGGGGCACCGAACTGATTCGGGTGAAATAATGTCTAGCTTCCCCACTGGTACTGCCTATAAGAGTACCAGTACCAGCCGTTCTACTCTAATAAAGAAGAACGGCTAGTGGCTAGTGAAGGAGGAGAGCGGGCTTGGGTGGCCGGGGGGGTGCTGGAGTTGTCCAGCCGCCATGGGAGAGACCTGTCAAAGTGGGCCAGTCTGGATGAAGTCCAGGGCCAAATTTCTGTCCCAGACCATCCCTGTGCCAGGGTATGTAAACTTATGAGCACAACTGTATAGGTGTAATTAAAATCTGTATTTGGCGGTTTGCTTGGAGTCCCGGGCTAATGAAAGTGGAAAACCCCTTTAAAAACACAACCAACCAAGGCAATAAAAAGTCACCAAAAATGACCACAAATTGAGTTTGCACATTGCACTGTGATACGTACCTCTGAATATTAATAGATGGTGTAGTGGAGCGTACTTCTCGCTTCTACTGAGGAAATAAGGATGTGAGATCCAGCTACAAGCTTTCACACTCTACCAAGAGGAAGCACAACACTCTACAGACTGGGGGGAGTAAACTTAGAATGACACTAAAGGGTTTAAAGTGGAACTTTCAGTATCTACACATATCCATTAATACATTCTTGATACACTAAAAGTATTGGGACGCCTCCGCACATGAACTTTAATGGAATCCCAGTCTTATAGGGAGATACAGGTACAATCGTGTAAAGTTACGGCGGCGTAGCTTAGCCTGTTTAGGCTACGCCGCCGTAAATTAGCTAGGCTAGTAATGATTCTCAATATACTTGCCTGCTAATCTACGGTGGCGTAGCCTAAAGCGGGCGGGCGTAAGGGCGCCGAATTCAAATGACTTGGAGGGAGGCGTGTTTCATGATAATGAGGCTTGACCTCGTTTTTGACGTTTTTTTTCACTGCGCATTCGCCGGGCGACTACATTTCCCAGTGTGCATTGCGGCTAAGTACGCCGCACGGGCCTATTGATTTTGACGTGGACGTAAACAACGTAAATCCCGATTCACGGATGACTTACGCAAACGACGTAAAAATTTCAAATTTTGACGCGGGAACAGCGGCCATAGTTGACATTACTATTCCACTAGAGCCTAGCTCTAACTTTACGCGGCCTATCTCTTATGTAAACGGTGTAAATCGACTGCAGCGGTCGGGCGTACGTTCGTGAATCGGCTTACAAACTCATTTACATAATCTACGCCGACCGCAATGGAAGCGCCACCTAGCGGCCATCCGAAAAATTGCTATCTAAGATAGGACGGCGCAAGCCGTCGTATCTTAGATATGTTTAAGCGTATCTCTGTTTGAGCATACGCTTAAACATAGGTCGGCGTAGATTCTGAGTTAGGTCGACTTATCTACTGATAAGCCGGCCTAACTCTTTCTGAATCTACCTATTAGTCTGTAGGGTTCAATATTGAGTTGGCCCACCCTTTAAAGCTACACCTTCAACTCTTCTGGGAAGGCTGTCCCCAAGGTTTAGGAGTGTGTCTATGGGAAAGTTTGACCATTCTTCCAGAAGAGCATTTGTGAGGTCAGGCACTGATGTTGGACAAGAAGACCTGACTCACAGGCTCCGCTCTAATTCATCCCAAAGGTGTTCTATCGGGTTGAGATCAGGACTCTGTGCAAGCCAGTCACGTCCCTCCACCCTAAACTCACTCACCCATGTATTTATGGACCTTGCTTTGTGCACTGGTGTGCAGTCATGTTGGAACAGGAAGGGGCCGTCCCAAAACTGTTCCCACAAAGTTGGGAGCATGAAGTTGTCCAAAATGTCTGACTCCTTAAGGCCGGGTTCACACCCATGCAAATTGGTTGCGGCTTAAACCGCATCCAATTTGTATAACATTATAAAATACATTGATTTCAATGAGGCTGGTTCACATATGTGCGATGCATTCGCACTGCGCATTGCCCAAAAAAGTGTGCATTTTCTAGGCATTGCGGTGCAGCTCAGGTGCGAATTCAGGCTCATTATCTTCTATGGGCACGCATCTGATTCGCACATGTGTTGCGTTCTGAACAGGGATCATGCGGGGGAACTCCACGCTAAATAAAAAACCGGCATGGGTTCCCCTCCATGAGCATACCAGGCCCTTAGGCCTGGTATGGATTTTAACGGGAACCCCTACGCCGAAAAAACGACGTGGGGTCCCCCCCAAAATCCATAGCAGACTTAGGGGCTTGGTATGCTCATGGAAGGGAACCCATGCCGGTTTTTTATTTAAAATTTGTCGTGGAGTTCCCCTTCATGATAACAGCGGCGAGACTTCCCTCCCTTCTCCAAGGTCATCAAATCATTCAAACGGCCTTGCCTACACACGATCGTGAAAAAAAAAATGCTCTAGCAAAGCGCGGTGACGTACAACACGTACGATGGCACTATAAAGGGGAAGGTCCATGCGGATGACGCCACCCTTTGGGCTGCTTTTGCGTTAGTAAAAGACGATTCGCGCTTTTCTGTCTGTTACAGCGTGATGAATGTGCTTACTCCATTAGTTTTACCAGAACGAGCGCTCCCTTCTCATAACTTGCTTCTGAGCATGACGATTTTTTCACCTCGTTAACTACTTGGTAACCGCCCTATAGCCGAAATACGGCTACAAGGCGGTTACCTAACTCTAGGAGGGCGTCAATATACGTCCTCCCAGAGAGTCACAATTGCGCGCCCGAGCGGGCGCGCACACGCGATCACCGGCGCTCGGCGGGTCCACGGGACCCGCAGCAACACGGATCGCGGTAAGGAGCCAATGGAAGCGGCTCCTTACCACGTGATCGCGCCGTCCAATGACGGCGCGATCACTTGTAAACAAACCGGCGTCATGTAATGACGCCGGTTCCTCCCTCTCCTCTCTGTACCGTTCGGTACAGTGTGAGAGGAGAGGGAGGGGGGGGGGGATCGGGCGGCAGCAGCAGCCGCCGCACTGTGGGCTGGATCTGTGACAATTGCAGTCACAGATCCAGCCATCCCTGCGCAATACTCTGCAAAATAAAAATAATGATGAGTGCAATACTCTGCAATACCCCACCCCATACTCTGCAATACCCCACCCCATACTCTGCAATACCCCACCCCATACTCTGCAATACCCACCCCCCCAGGGTGGGTATTGCAGAGTATGGGGTGGGGTATTGCAGAGTATGGGGTGGGGTATTGCAGAGTATGGGGTGGGGTATTGCAGAGTATTGCACTCATCATTTTTTTTTATTTTACTCTGCAATACCCACCCCCCCATACTCTGCAATACCCACCCACCCATACTCTGCAATACCCACCCACCCATACTCTGCAATACCCACCCCCCCATACTCTGCAATACCCACCCATACTCTGCAATACCCCCCCCCATACTCTGCAATACCCCCCCCCATACTCTGCAATACCCCCCCCCATACTCTGCAATACCCCCCCCCATACTCTGCAATACCCCCCCATACTCTGCAATACCCCCCCCCATACTCTGCAATACCCCCCCATACTCTGCAATACCCCCCCAATACTCCGCAATACCCTCAATACTCCAATACCTTGCAATACGTCGCCTATGGGGATTTTTAAGTAGCAACGTTTGGCGCAATTTCACGAGCGTGTGCAATTTTGAAGGGTGACATGTTGGGTATCTATTTACTCGGCGTAACTTCATCTTTCATATTATGCAAAAACATTGGGCTAACTTTACTGTTTTTTTTTTTTTTTAAGCACAAAACTGTTTTTTTTTTAAAAACACGCGTTCAAAAAATTGCTGCGAAAATACCGTGCAAGATAAAAAGTTGCAACAACCGCCATTGTATTCTCTAGGGTCTTTGAAAAAAAAGCATATATAATGTTTTGGGTTTCTATGTAATTTTTTTAGCAAATAAATGATGATTTTTACATGTAGGAGAGAAATGTCAGAATTGGCCTGGGTGCTCCAGAACGCCTGATGGTGCTCCCTGCATGTTGGGCCTCTCTATGTGGCCACGCTGTGTAAAAGTCGCACACATGTGGTATCGCTATACTCGGGAGGAATAGCAGAATGTGTTTTGGGGTGTAATTTGTAGTATGCATATGCTGTGTGTGAGAAATAACCTGCTAATATGACAGAAACTAGATTTTTTTTTTTTTTTTTACAGAATTTTCAGTCTTTTTTCTTTTATAGCGCAAAAAATAAAAACCGCAGAGGTGATCAAATACCACCAAAAGAAAGCTCTATTTGTGGGGAAAAAAGGACAAAAATTTCAGATGGGTACAATGTTGTATGACTGAGTAATTGTCATTCAAATTGTGAGAGCACCGAAAGCTGAAAATTGGTCTGGTGATTAAGGGGGTTTTCGTGCCCAGTGGTCAAGTGGTTAAAGCCCACACACGACCATTTTTTACAACCTTAAAAACGACAACATTAAAAAACGACAACGTTGTGAAAAATAAGTGCATGTTCGAAATTTTTTATGGACATTTTTTACATCGTGAAAAATGCTCTGGAGCCCACACACGATCGTTTTTAATGACATTAAAAAAAATAATCATTTTTTACAACCCGAAAAACGGTCGTGTGTACGCAGCATTAGGACTGTAACAGGGCTGCAACTAACGATTATTTTCATAATCGATTAGTTGGCCGATTATTGTTTCGATTAATCAAGTAATAGCCTTAAAAACAAAAAATTAGCATTTTTTTTTTTTTGGGCCAATTTGTTGTTGGGCAGATTACAAAAACACATTACATGCTTTTCTGCAGCTTCTCCATTGAAGTATATTGAACCAAAAAAAACAAAAAAAATAGCATCGTTTTGCGTTAAAAACTCATTGCCCTTTCCAAATACGCAGCAGCTGAAAAAAATCATGGATGTGAACGTTTCCCATAGGAAAACATGTAAATGAACTGTAGTGTGTTTCTACAAAAAGCATCAAAAAACAGAGGTGTGACCCCGGCCTGAGATGTTTAGTAACATAATGGGGTTAAAAAAACAAAAATAAGTACTAAAAAGAGCAAATAATCGCTACTGTAAGGGGTTCATTTTATTACTGTGGGACAGTGAAAGTAATATTTACAGTAGCGATTTTTTTTTTTGTACTATAAAGGGCTACCGTATTTATCGGCGTAAACCGCGCACTTTTTTGCCCTGAAAATCACGGCAAAATCGTGGGTGCGCGGTATACGCCGATACCCACGCCGAATTTTGAATACTGCGCCGACATATACCGAGCGCAGTACACTCGTGTATTGTCGGGCAGTCTCGGGTCCTCTCGCGCTGACGTCCTGGACGTACAGGACGTCAGTGCGAGAGTAGCCGAGCCTGCCCAACAATACACGAATGTACTGCGCTCTGTATATGTCGGCGCAGTATTCAAACTCGGCGTGGGAAACGAGCGGGGAGGACGCGAGGACGCCGCAGAAGGACGCCGGACCCGACGAAGAGGACACCCGAAGCCGCACGCCGGACCCGACGAGGCCGCCGATGGACGCCGCGCAAGACACCAAAACTGTAAGTACAAAAAAACTTTTTTCCACAGGAATTCGGGGAAACTTTAGGGGTGCGCGCTATACGCGGGAGCGCGCTATACCCCGATAAATACGGTAATTTTTTTTTTTTATAACCCCATTATGTTACTGGCCGATTAATCGATTATGAAAATTGTAATCGATTAATTTCATAATCGACTAGTTGTTTCGGCCCTAGACTGTAAGCTACAATATATTGCATTTTTGTTATTGGGTTTAGTTGACCTTCCAGATTTAAATACTTTAGTTGAGGCATTTCTCTTTTCTCCCTGCGGTTAGGAAACCAAGCAGACCGGACGACGTTCGGACGAAGAATGGGCAAGGCCTTTTCTAGGTAGTCATCTGCCAGGTTGGTATGTGGATCTCCAGGGCTAGTTGGCTGATTTATCGATTAAAATGTAAAGAATTTTCTGGGGTGTGAGAGATATTTTGTATATAGTCGGTTTTGTACTTCTTAAAGTGGAGGTTCACCCTAAAAACATGTATATACCATTCAATCCAGCATACTGCCGACATGTACAGTATGCTGTTTTTTTTTTTCGGTTTACATACCGTAGTATAGGTATTTTTCCCCCCAGCTTCCGGGTAGTGAATCCCGCAGGAGTGGGCGTTCCTATTCAGAGCCTAAGTGATTGACGTATGACAAAAGCTTCACCCTCGGCGCATAATGTGCGTCACCAGTTTCCGAAAGAAGCCGAACTGCGGGTCGGCTCTATACGGCGCCTGCGCATCGACGTTCGGCTTTTTTCGGAAACTGGTGACGCGCATTATGCGCCGGGGATGAAGCTTTTGTCATACGTCAATCACTAGTCTCTGCATAGGAACGCCCACTCCCGCGGGATTCACTACCCGGAAGCCGGAGGGGGAAAATACCTACAGTATACTACGAAATGTAAACCGAAAAAAAAAAAACAGAATGGTATATACTTGTTTTTAGGGTGAACCTCCGCTTTAAGGCGGCATTCACACCTAATCGCGGCGTTTTATCCCGCAAATTGCTGTGACAAATTGCGGCGTTTTGTACCGCGATTTGCGGCGACAAAACACCGCAATTTTAACCCCCATTAACCCCCAGGTCCACATCTTCTATGCCGAACGCCGAAGCCACCTGAAAAAAGGGTCCGGGACTTGTTTTGAGCTTCAGGCGTTCTGCGTTTCGGCATTCGGCGTGGAGATGTGAACCATCTCCATAGAGGGCAATGGTATTTCTCCCCTCCAGCATATCGGGCGTCGGGCGTAAATACGCCTAGGTGTGAATGGAGCCTAAGAAATGGTGAATTAATAATCTCTAAGGAGACCAGAGGTAGATAGAATCCTCTATAAAGTGGACCTATTCTCACATGTTCACCTAAAGCCAGGGGCATCCAAACTTTTTTCAAAGAGGGCCAGATTTGATGAAGTGAACGTGCGTGAGGGCCGACCATTTTGCCTGACATTCTTTGAACCATTAAAATGAAATGCAAATGAACTAATACACTACCCAACAAGAATTCTCATGCCTTTTTGGCTGTGTGTGGTCAAGATTCTAAGGATGAGCTTGGCCATGTTATTTGGATATACCGTATTTATTGGCGTATAACACACACTTTAACTGTAAGATGGAAATTTCAGGATTTTTTTTTATTTTAAATAAAGAACTGTGAAGCAAAATAAGGGTCATTGCCCATCAATGCAGCCTAATCAGTGCCCATCTGCAGCCTCACTATTGCCATGAATGCAGCCTCTGAATGCAGACTCACCATTGCCATGAATGCAGTCTCACCATTGCCATGAATGCAGCCTCCCCATTGCCTTAAATGCAGAATCACATGTGCCATGAATGTAGCCTCACTATTGCCATGAATGCAGCCTCACTATTACCATGAATGCAGCCTCACTATTGCCATTAACGCAGCCTCACTATTGCCATGAATGCAACGAAATAAAATGGACCCCCAAGCTTCAGAATATCTAATGCCGCGTACACACGATCATTTTTCGGGTTGTAAAAAACTACGTTTTTCAGGCTCTAAAAAAAACTTGATCGTTAAAACAACGTTGCCCACACACAATCGTGAAAAAAAAAAATGCTTTAGCAAAGCGCGGTGACGTACAACACGTACGACGGCACTATAAAGGGGAATTTCCATTCGGATGACGCCACTCTTTGGGCTGATTTCGTGTTAGTAAAAGACGATTCGCGCTTTTCTGTCTGTTACGGCGTGATGAACGTGCTTACTCCATTACGAACGCTAGTTTTACCAGAACGAGCGCTCCCGTCTCATAACTTGCCTCTGAGCATGCGCAGATTTTTCACGTCGTTAAAGCCCACACACGACCATTTTTTACAACCCGAAAAACGACAACGTTAAAAACGTCGTTAAAAAATAGAGCATGTTCGAATTTTTTTTTTTGCCCGTTTTTCAGAACCCGAAACATGCTCTGGAGCCCACACACGATCGTTTTTAATGACATTAAAAAAAACGTCATTTTTTACAACCCGAAAAATTATCACGTGTACGCGGCGTAATGTCCAAGAGGGCAGAGAATTCCTTGTCTATCTCTGCGCTCGCAGGTTTCGTCCTTGCTAAACACCCAAAGCACATCAACAACAAGCAATGCCAAGGTCATCCAACTGGTGATAGCCTGGGGGAGGCTCGTGAATGCAAATTTACACATATATTTTCTTTTGTTCCATCATCCCGCAGAGCCAGAATAGTGCAACCTGCTGACATCTGACCTCTAGCCATGACATGACCTTTATGGCGGAGTCTGGACGGGATGTCTGTGGACACAGGGGAACCATCAAGGCCAATGACAGAAGTATTGAGCCGTGGAGAAAAGCTCTTAAGAAGATAATGGTGGTGGAGATGGACGCGATTAGCAATGGGATGTTGTTCTCCCCTCTTTCAGGTTTGTTGTAGAAGTCTCATATATCTTAAAGCGGGAGTTCACCCGAAAAAAAAAAATTAACATTAGATTGAGGCTCGTTTTGTGAAGGGGAATCGGGTAGTTTTTTTTAAAATCGAAGCAGTACTTACCGTTTTAGAGAGCGGTCTTCTCCGCCGCTTCCGGGTATGGTCTTCGGGACTGGGCGTTCCTATCTGATTGACAGGCTTCCGACGGTCGCATACATTGCGTCACGAGTAGCCGAAAGAAGCCGAACGTCGGTGCGGCTCTATACGGCGCCTGCGCACCGACGTTCGGCTACTTTCGGAAAATCGTGACGCGATGTATGCGACCGTCGGAAGACTGTCAATCAAATAGGGACGCCCAATCCCGCAGCCCATAACCGGAAGCGGCGAAGAAGATGCATCTCTAAAACGGTAAGTACTGCTTCGATTTTAAAAAAACTACCCGATTCCCCTAGACAAAATGAGCATCAATCTGAGGCCCCGTACACACGGACGGACAATCCGCTGAAAATGGCCTGCCGGACCGTTTTCAGTGGACATGTCCGCCCGGAGATTTCTGTCTGATGGTTGTACACACCATCAGACAGAAATCCGCGCGTAAACAATACACGGGGCGTGGCCGCGCCGTTGCCGCGCCGATGACGCGGCGACATGGGCGGCCTTGAGGTTCAAAGCTTCCACGCATGCGTCGAATCAGTACGACGCATTCGAGGGATGGCGGTCGGTCGGACGTGTCCGGTGAGTCTGTACAGACGACCGAACACGTCCGACGGACAGGTTTCCAGCGGACATGTTTCTTAGCATGCTAAAAAAAAATTGTCCGCTGGAAACTGTCCGATTCGCCGGACAATTGTCCGGTCGGGCCTACACACAACCGGATCTGTCCACTGAAACTGTCCGTCAGACAAATATCAGCGGACAGATCCGGTCGTGTTTACGGGGCCTAAGGTTAAAAATTCACTTTTCGGGTGAACCTCCACTTTAATATATTATGGAATTATAGAAAGCTGAACTTCAGGCAACTATATAAAAAAAAAAAACATAGGCCCGGATTCACATACATCGGCGCATATTTATGCCGCCATAGCGTATCTTCCTTACGCTATGCCAGCGCAGAGAGGCAAGCCCCGAATTCACAAAGCACTTGCCACCAAATCTGTGCAGGGTTTCTAAGGCCCCATACACACGATAGAATCCATCCGCTGAAAAATCCCAGCGAATGGGTTTCAGCGGATAGATCCTATGGTGTGTACACGCCAGCGGATCTGTTTCCGCGGATATTTATCCCCTGGGATGGATTCCAGCAGATCGAATATTCGCTGACATGCAGAACAAATCCATCTGCTGGAATCCATCCCAACGGATGGATCCGCTGGTCTGTATAGACTCACCGGATCCATCCGTCCGAAGGGATCCCCCGCATGCGTTGTAATGATTCGACGCATGCGTGGAATTCCTTATATGACAGCGTCGCGCACGTCGCCGCGTCATAATCGCGGTGACGGCGCGAAACGTCATCGCCAGAGGATTTCGGCACGGATTTCAATGCAATGGTGAGTACACTCCATCGCAGAGAAATCCGCTGAAATCCTCGAGAGGATTTATCCGCGGAAACGGTCCGCTGGACCGTATTCGCGGATAAATCCTCTCGTGTGTATGGGGCCTTAGGCGCAAGTCCTCGTAAGTGGAAGTGGGCGTGAGCCATGCAAATGAGGCGTGACCCCATGCAAATGATGGGCCGAGCGCCATAAAGATACGAATAACGAACAGCGCATTCACCGTCCCGTGGATGCATCCCAGTGCACATGCTCAGAATCACGTCGGAACTACCCCCTAAGATACGACGGATCACTGCCTACGACATTAACGTAACCTACGCCTAGTCATATTCACGTACAACGTAAACGACATAAGATACGACGGCTTGTGTTCCCTGGTCCATACCTTTGCATGGGTTGCGCCTCATCTATGGGGAATAACTTTACGCCGGACGTACGACTTACACAAACCGCGTATATTATGCGCCGGGTGCATGTACGTTCGTGAATCGACGTATCTCCCTCATTTCCATATTTCAATAGGAAATCAATGGGAGCGCCACTTACGTCCAGCGTAAATATGCGACCACGATACGCCTGCGTAGGAAAGTTACGTCGGTCGGATGAAGCCTATTTTCAGGCGTATCTTGGTTTCAGAGTCTGGCGCATAGATACGACGTTGCATATTTACACTTACGTGGCGTATCTCGAGATACGTCGGCGTAAGTGCTTTGTGAATCCGGGCCAATGTGTTTAAAGTAGAACTAAAGGGCACTTTTTTTCCATTTTGGACAGAATAAGGGATGGTTATAACCCCCGTCTGTTGTGTTTTTTTTTTGTGCTATTTGTTCTATTGGGGAGATTTCTCTTCACTTTCTGTCACATTGCAAAAACGGGAAGTAAAAATAAATCTGTCCAAAACTAGGGAATCCCTGGTTTTCACCAGGGTCACCAGAACTAGGTTTCTTCTCTATCTATCTGGTGACAACACAACACTTGGGATTATCTTTCACGTTCACTTTGTGTTTCAGAAAAGCAACACAAATAGAGAGGGTATGTCTCCTCAATAGGGACAAGAGAAAAATAAAAAATTGGTAGGTTTTCCAATTCTACCTCTACCAAAAAAAAAAGTTTTACCTTTTTTAAACTTTAAAATAGTGTTTCTCAACCAGGGTCCCATCTGAGTTTCCCTGAGGTGCTGTGAGCACGGGGACCCAGTTTTCCCTGGATCAGTATCATGAGATGCCATGGTTGGATGGACCTCTGACATGACGGGAAATCTCTGATGTGAAGGAAGGCTCAAATGTGAAGAAGGGACTTTGATATGGTGGAGGACCTCTAATATGAAGAGGGAGAGGGAGGGTGGCTCTGATATGTGTAGGACCTCCAATGTGATGATGTACCTCTGATCTGAAGAGGACCCTCGGATGTGATGGGGGACCTCTCATGTGAAGGAAGGTTCACATGTAAAGAGGGGACTGTGATGTGTGGAGGACTTCCAATGTGATGGTGGACCTCCAATGTGAAGGAGGGTGGCTCTGATGTGATGGTGGACCTCTGATGTGGAGAAGGCCCTCGGATGTGATGGTGGACCTCTCACGTGAAGGAAGGTTCACATGTAAAGAGGGGACTGTGATATGTGGAGGACTTCCGATGTGATGGTGGACCTCCAATGTGAAGGAGGGTGGCTCTGATGTGATGGTGGACCTCCAATGTGATGGTGGACCTCTGATCTGAAGAGGACCCTCGAATGTGATGTGGGACCGCTTACGTGAAGGAAGGTTCACATGTGAAGAGGGGACTGTGATATGTGGAGGACTTCCGATGTGATGGTGGACCTCAAATGTGAAGGAGGGTGGCTCTGATGTGATTATGGACCTCCAATGTGATGGTGGACCTCTGATCTGAAGAGGACCCTCGGATGTGATGGGGGATCTCTCATGTGAAGGAAGGTTCACATGTGAAGAGGGGTCTGTGATATCTGGAGGACCTCTGATGTGATGGTGGACCTCTAATGTGAAGGAGGGTGGCTCTGATGTGATGGTGGACCTCCAATGTGATGGTAGACCTCTGATCTGAAGAGGACCCTCGGATGTGATGGGGGACCTCTTACGTGAAGGAAGGTTCACATGTGAAGAGGGGACTGTGATATCTGGAGGACCTCTGATGTGATGGTGGCCCTCTAATGTGAAGGAGAGTGGCTCTGATGTGAAGAGGGACCTCCAATATGATGGTGGACCTCTGATGTGAAGAGGACCCTTGGATGTGATGAGGGAACCTCTCATGTGAAGGAAGGCTCACATGTCAAGAGGGGACTCTGATATGGTAGAGGACCTCTAATATGAAGAGGGAGAGGGAGGGTGGCTCTGATATGTGTAGGACCTCCAATGTGATGATGTACCTCTGATCTGAAGAGGATCCTCGGATGTTATGAGGGACCTCTCATGTGAAAGAAGGTTCACATGTAAAGAGGGGACTGTGATATGTGGAGGACTTCCGATATGAAGAGGGGGAGGGAGGGTGGCTCTGATGTGAAGAGGGACCTCTGATGTGATGGTGGACCTCTAATGTGAAGAGAGACCACAGATGTGATGAGGGACCTCTCACGTGAAGGAAGGTTCACATGTGAAGAGGGGACTGTGATATGTGGAGGACTTCCGATGTGATGGTGGACCTCCAATGTGAATGAGGGTGGCTCTGATGTGATGGTGAACCTCCAATGTGATGGTGCACCTCTGATCTGAAGAGGACCCTCGGATGTGATGGGGGACCTCTCACGTGAAGGAAGCTTCACATGTGAAGAGGGGACTGTGATATGTGGAGGACTTCCGATGTGATGGTGGACTTCTGATGTGAAGAGGGCCCTCGGATGTGATGGGGGGATCTCTCATGTGAAGGAAGGCTCACATGTGAAGAGGGGACTCTGATATGGTGGAGGACCTCTAATATGAAGAGGGGGAGGGAGGGTGGCTCTGATGTGAAGAGAGACCACAGATGTGATGAGGGACCTCTCACGTGAAGGAAGGTTCACATGTAAAAGGGGACTGTTATATGTGGAGGACTTCTGATGTGATGGTGGACCTCCAATGTGAATGAGGGTGGCTCTAATGTGATGGTGAACCTCCAATCTGAAGAGGACCCTTGAATGTGATGGGGGACCTCTTACGTGAAGGAAGGTTCACATGTGAAGAGGGGACTGTGATATGTGGAGGACTTTCGATGTGATGGTGGACCTCCAATGTGAAGGAGGGTGGCTCTGATGTGATGGTGGACCTCCAATGTGATGGTGGACCTCCAATGTGATGGTGGACCTCTGATCTGAAGAGGACCCTCGGATGTGATGGGGGACCTCTTACGTGAAGGAAGGTTCACATGTGAAGAGGGGACTGTGATATCTGGAGGACCTCTGATGTGATGGTGGATCTCTAATGTGAAGGAGAGTGGCTCTGATGTAAAGAGGGACCTCCAATATGATGGTGGACCTCTGATGTGAAGAGGACCCTTGGATGTGATGAGGACCCTCGGAAGTGATGAGGGGACCTCTCATGTGAAGGAAGGCTAACATGTCAAGAGGGGACTCTGATATGGTAGAGGACCTCTAATATGAAGAGGGGGAGGGAGGGTGGCTCTGATATGTGTAGGACCTCCAATGTGATGATGTACCTCTGATCTGAAGAGGACCCTCGGATGTGATGGGGGACCTCTCACGTGAAGGAAGGTTCACATGTGAAGAGGGGACTGTGATATGTGGAGGACTTCCGATGTGATGGTGGACCTCCAATGTGAAGGAGGGTGACTCTGATGTGATGGTGGACCTCCAATGTGATGGTGAACCTCTGATCTGAAGAGGACCCTCGGATGTGATGGGGGACCTCTTACGTGAAGGAAGGTTCACATGTGAAGAGGGGACTGTGATATCTGGAGGACCTCTGATGTGATGGTGGACCTCTAATGTGAAGGAGAGTGGCTCTGATGTAAAGAGGGACCTCCAATATGATGGTGGACCTCTGATGTGAAGAGGACCCTTGGATGTGATGAGGACCCTCGGAAGTGATGAGGGGACCTCTCATGTGAAGGAAGGCTCAAATGTCAAGAGGGGACTCTGATATGGTAGAGGACCTCTAATATGAAGAGGGGGAGGGAGGGTGGCTCTGATGTGAAGAGGGACCTCTGATGTGATAGCGGACCTCTAATGTGAAGAGAGACCACGGATGTGATGGTGGACCTCTGATGTGAAGGAGGGTGGCTCTGATGTGATGGTGGACCTCCAATGTGGAGAGGGCCCTCGGATGTGATGGTGGACCTCTCACGTGAAGGAAGGTTCGCATGTGAAGAGGGGACTGTGATATGTGGAGGACCTCCGATGTGATGGTGGACCTCTAATGTGAAGAGGGGTGGCTCTGATGTGAAGAGGGACCTCTAATGTGATGGTGGACCTCTGATGTGAAGAGGACCCTCGGACGTGATGAGGGGACCTCTCATGTGAAGGAAGGCACACATGTGAAGAGGGGACTTTGATATGGTGGAGGACCTTTAATGTGAATAGGGATGAAGGGGACGGGGAGCTCTGATGTGAAGAGGGACCTCTGATTTGAAGGAGGACCTCTGATGTGAAGATAACTTCATCATCATGGTTTTATTCATTGTCCCAGGCTCAGGTTTCCCATTAAAAAGTAACATGTAAGTTTTTTACATTTTAGACTGGGGTGGCTGGAGATTTTGCATACTTCTAATTAGGGGTGCAACGGATCGTCACCGATCCGTGATCCGAATGGGTCACCCCGTTCGGATCGGCACACCCCGCGATCCGCGGAGCGCTCCGGAGCCTCGGCCGTAGAGAAGTCCCTAGCTCCAGAGCGGCGGCCATCTTGCTACACCCCGTGTGCTTGTCAGAGCACAGCGTGACACGCCTCCCCGCCTCAGTGCGCTCACTACAGACCCGGAACTGCCTGCAGACATGTGGAGACAGCATCAGTGAGCTCTGCACCTGCAGGTAGGAGCTACACCATCACCTGGGGAGCATGTCTGTACACCAGGGTGGAGGGGGGGTGACACCAGGGTGGAGGGGGGTGGATAGTGATTAGGTGGGTGTAACAAGATTTGTCTTTTTTTTTTTGCTGATCCGAGGATCGATCCGATCCGTGACTCCTGATCCGAGGATCGATCTGATCCGTGATTTTTTTGATCCGTTGCACCCCTACTTCTAATCTAAAGGATGTCACGAATGAAAAAAAAGGATGTGCAACACTACTTTAAAATTAGAAAATTATGAGCAGGCAGAATTTTTTCAGACATGACTATGTCTCTTCTGCAATAAAATTTTTGTATCTGGGGACACATTATTGGATACACCCAGAATTGTTGAATAATCCCTTTAAGTGTGCTAATGAAACTATGATTTACTCCTCACTTGCTGTGTAGTCACCTATACAGGAAGTGAGGGACAATCTCCTGCATGGGTACAAGACAGAAAATAAAAAGTTTACAACGCTATACAAAAGGAAAAAAAAAGACATAATTTTGTAGCTAGCTTTAAAATGGACATCATAGTTTTGTGGCCTCTATAAAGGTCTGCACCCCGTATGCTCCTCCAATTGGTGTGAGCGTGTAATTGCAGAGTGGGCACTGTCCCATGGTAGCTCAATTATATTAATGCCTTGAAAGTCCCTCACACCAACTGGCCTGCATTTATATTCATTATTTCCTTCATGACTATTCATCACACAAAGCACTTCAGCATGACCTATTCCATAAAGGAGACGTTTGTCTCGATTTTATTTTTCTGGTAGCAATAAAGTTAAGCTCCAATCGAAATTGAAAACTAAGCCATGAACTTCATAGGAGGTCCCTGGCCCGTCTGCCTAGAGCATGGGGGCTCAACCTGTGACCCTCCAGCTGTTGTGGAACTACAAGTACCATCAGGCATTGAACCTGTTCTCTTTCCTTCCGTCGGACTTCCGACAGACTCAAGGCGGACTTTTGCAAGGTCAAAAGTCTGACCGTGTGTACGAGGCATAAGGCTGCATTTTTACCAATGTCACTAGTTTCCAGTAAATAGATAGGCCTCATTCTCAGTGAGGTCACTGGTCTCTTGTGAATGTATAGGCTACATTCTCAGTGATGTCACAGATCTCCTGTGAATGGATAGGCTACATTCTCAGCGATGTCACAGATCTCTTGTGAATGGATAGGCTACATTCTCAGCGATGTTACTGGTCTCTAGTTATTGGATAAGCTACATTCTCAGTGATGTCACAGATCTCTTGTGAATGGATAGGCTACATTCTCAGCGATGTCACAGATCTCTTGTGAATGGATAGGCTACATTCTCAGCGATGTTACTGGTCTCTAGTTATTGGATAAGCTACATTCTCAGTGATGTCACAGATCTCTTGTGAATGGATAGGCTACATTCTCAGCGATGTCACAGATCTCTTGTGAATGGATAGGCTACATTCTCAGCGATGTTACTGGTCTCTAGTTATTGGATAAGCTACATTCTCAGTGATGTCACAGATCTCTTGTGATTGGATAGGCTACATTCTCAGTGATGTCACAGATCTCTTGTGATTGGATAGGCTACATTCTCAGCGATGTTACTGGTCTCTAGTTATTGGATAAGCTACATTCTCAGTGATGTCACAGATCTCTTGTGATTGGATAGGCTACATTCTCAGTGATGTCACGGGTCTCTAGTTATTGGATAAGCTACATTCTCAGTGATGTCACAGATCTCCTGTGATTGGATAGGCTACATTCTCAGCGATGTCACTGGTCTCTAGTTATTGGATAAGCTATATTATGACATCACTGAAAATGCAAATTATATAATCACAAGAGACCAATGACATCATTGAGAATGTAACCTATTTAGGGTTGCCACCTCATCCCTTTAAACCCAAACACATATCAATTACACAATAATGCAGATAAGGAACTAAGTGACTTTAATTACCCCCTTAATCAGTCATTGTCATTGTCTCCTGTGATTGGATAGGCTACATTCTCAGTGATGTCACTGGTCTCTTGTGATTGAATAGGCTACATTCTCAGTGATGTCATTGGTCTCCTATGATTGGATAGGCTACATTCTCAGTGATGTCACTGGTCTCCTGTGGTTGGATAGGCTACATTCTCAGTGGTGTCATTGGTCTCCTGTGATTGGATAGGCTACATACTCAGGGATGTCACTGGTCTCCTGTGATTGGATAGGCTACATTCTCAGTGATGTCACTGGTCTCTTGTGATTGAATAGGCTACATTCTCAGTGATGTCATTGGTCTCCTATGATTGGATAGGCTACATTCTCAGTGATGTCACTGGTCTCCTGTGGTTGGATAGGCTACATTCTCAGTGGTTTCATTGGTCTCCTGTGATTGGATAGGCTACATTCTCAGTGATGTCACTGGTCTCCTGTGATTGGATAGGCTACATTCTCAGTGGTGTCATTGGTCTCCTGTGATTGGATAGGCTACATACTCAGGGATGTCACTGGTCTCCTGTGATTGGATAGGCTACATTCTCAGTGATGTCACTGGTCTCTTGTGATTGAATAGGCTACATTCTCAGTGGTGTCATTGGTCTCCTGTGATTGGATAGGCTACATTCTCAGTGATGTCACTGGTCTCTTGTGTTTAGATAATTTTCATTCTCAGTGGTGTCATTGGTCTCCTGTGATTGGATAGGCTACATTATCAGTGGTGTCATTGGTCTCCTGTGATTGGATACGCTATATTCCCAGTGATGTCACTGGTCTCTTGTGTTTAGATAATTTGCATTCTCTGTGATGTCATTGGTCACTTGTAAATGGATAGGCTGCATTCTCAGTAACGTCATCAATAATTTGAATTAGGTGGACTAAGGCACTTTACAGCTGCAGTGTTACCTGGATGGTATAATTGGTCACCGGCTCAGTGTTGTCTGAAGGTTCTGTATAATTGGGACTTAAATGATTGTCACTTTAAATTTAGTAATTTGGTCCTTATGAATTCAGCCGGAATTAAATTTGTGAAGTTACAAAACAGAATGGTGTGTGAAAATGGTTTGCACATAATTATGGACAACATCTGGAAAGTCAACCTGACCTACATGATCTCATATTACTGTCTGCTCTATTTTTATAGTCGTTAACTGGGTTCTGTTATGTAATGTGACAAAAAAATGAGCAGAGTTCTGGTTTGGTCAGAGAGTGCTATGGGGGAGGACACATATTTCACTGGTGACTTTACTTGTGGTGAGGTTAGAGGATTCAGCAATTGGTAAAAAAACAATGATGACAAATACTATCACCAAAAATGCAGCCTATCCATTCACTAGAGACCGGTGACATCACTGAGAATCCACTCTACCTACTCCCTAGAGACCGGTGACATTACTGAGAATGCAGCCTATCCATTAACTAGAGACTGGTGACATCACTGAAAATGCAGCCTATCCATTCACTAGAGAACGGTGACATCACTGGGAATCCAGTCTACCTATTCCCTAGAGACCAGTGACATCACTGAGAATCCAGTCTACCTATTCCCTAGAGACCGGTGACATCACTGAGAATCCAGTCTACCTATTCCCTAGAGACCGGTGACATCACTGAGAATCCAGTCTACCTATTCCCTAGAGACCGGTTTTTTTTTTTGTTTTTTTTTTTAAAAGCCTATGGCGTGTGAACACACCCAAAAAACTCCACCCGGTGAAGAAAAAATGTGCACACACATAAAGAGTGTTCACAAAAACGTGCAGACGGGTGCAACGTCAAGTGGTCCTCCTGTGAAGAGGGACCCAAACCCTGATCCCACCGGGGCGTTAGGCTCCAGACAGGGACTGAGGTACTGTGGTCCGAGCAACCGAAGCCGACACGGACCCAACTTCCTCGGAGGGACTGCCGAAACAGAACCCTCCCAGTACTAGGTGGGGCTCCCCCGAAGGGAGACCCCATGAAAGCAGGCGAACTAAGCCAGAAGGCCATGTCCACCCACTCCCAAGACGTTCAGGGCTGGCCCGAGGACCCGCACCCTACTAATCACACAGTGACAAAACGTGCACAACAAAAAAAGACAAAAAAGTGACAAACACAGGCTTAAATAAAATAAAGTGGGGGAAGGGATAGTGGAGAGGAGAGTGAAAGAAGTGGCCATTGTGGTGAAACAATGACCAGGCCCTCCGGCCAGGAATAAAAAATTCCTCCGGTCCTAGCCAAAAGGCCCGGCCCAGGAGGCAGGTGCTAAAAAAAGCGTGTATCTGGTGCAGTGACCGTGGTATCTTAAATCAATGTGTCCCTCACACACAGTGATTCTCTGGTACACCTGGACTGCCACTCCAGGGGCACATGCACCATAGGCTTTTCGTTCCATATCCGACCCCCCGACCGGCCAGTGCAGCCCTCCACCCCTGCCAGCTAGAGAGCCCTTCAAGGTTTTCTTGGGGAGAACTGCCGCTCAGGTAACAGCCTCCACCAATACTAGCCCCTCTAGACCCTCCGTCAACCCAGCGGATTTACATGGCTCTGCCCCATCCTACCACAGGGCATTACCAGCTCCTCCAACCGGATCGCTGACAGAGATAGTGCTTACACCAGCCGGCCAGAAGGCCAGACTAGAACTCGGCAAAAAGACCAAGACCAAGCACAGCACCCATCCTCACCAGGAGCACCCTTCCAGATGGCTCAGACTCAACCATGGGCCGGCCCCCAGTATTCTGTCGGGCAGCACAGCGTAGTCCCTGCTGAAACCATCCTTCCAGGTGCAATGACGTCATTGGATTGCATCCACCCTCCCCATGTAGGAGGTGCTTCAGCGCTCCGCTGACAACTGATGAGGACAGATACCACACCCAGTCCTAGCCAAAAGGCCGAGAAGCGGCAGGGAAGACAACCACGATCAGCACGGCCTAGAGTGTGCAATAGCCGTGCCTCGCCCTGGGAGAACCACCTTCATGATCATGGTGTCTCCCCTGCCAGGTAAGTTCCCTAGAGACCGGTGACATTAGTGATTGGATAGGCTGCATTTTCAGTAAAGACTGATGACATCACTGAGAATGCAGCCTATCCAATCACTAGACACTAGTGACATCACTGAGAATGCAGCCTATCCATTCACTAGAGAATTGTGACATCACTGAAAATGCAGTCTATCCATTCACTAGAGACCAGAGACTGGTGACATCACTGAGAATGCAGCCTATCCGTTCACTAGAGACTGGTGACATCACAGAGAATGCAGCCTATCCATTAACTAGAGACCAGTGACATCACTGAGAATGCAGCCTATCCATTCACTAGAGACCAGTGACATCACTGAGAATGCAGCCTATTCATTCCTTGGAGACCGGTGACATCACTGAGAATGCAGCCCATCTATTCTCTGGAGACTGGTGACATCACTGAGAATGCAGCCTATCCTTTCACTAGAGACCAGTGACATCACTGAGAATGCAGCCTATCCATTCCTTAGAGACTGATGACATCACTGAGAATGCAGCCTATCCATTCACTAGACACTAGTGTTGAGCAGAATACGCCATATTCGATTTCGCGATATATCTCGAATATATATTCGAATATTCGAGATATATTCGCTAAATTCGAATATTCGTGATATTTTATCGAAATTAAATGATTGCGATTTTTCGCTATTGCGAATGCGAAAATAATTGCGATTTTTTGATAACTGCGGTAGGAGCACTCTGATTGGCTCAGAATATTCGTGATATTTTATCGAAATATCGCAACATGCGAATGCGATATTTATTGCGCAATTTCGAGAAATGCTGGAGGAGCGCTCTGATTGGCTCAGAATATTCGTGATATTTTATCGAAATATCGCAACATGCGAATGCGATATTTACTGCGCAATTTCGACAAATGCTGTAGGAGCACTCTGATTGGCTCAGAATATTCGTGATATTTTACAATACAAAATAATTGCGAATATTCGGCAAATGCAGAAGGAGCACTCTGATTGGCTCAGAATATTCTTGATATTTTACAATACAAAATAATTGCGAATATTCGGCAAATGCGGAAGGAGCACTCTGATTGGCTCAGAATATTCTTGATATTTTACAATACAAAATAATTGCGAATATTCGGCAAATGCAGAAGGAGCACTCTGATTGGCTCAGAATATTCGTGATATTTTACAATAGAAAATAAAAAGTGTTTTGCATTGGTGGTGATTCTTTACTCTATCCATCTGTCACAGCCGTTTGTCAATCAAACACCTTGAAGATTGAACACGTTCATGCTGCATGCTTTGGACTTTTTTTCACTTCACATATCAAAGACATTTTTATGAAAGATTATTTTTCTATTATTGGGACTATATTTCTTTATATATTTGTTTCACTGTGTATTTCACAAGTTATTTGCGCTTGCTTATTTTATAATTTGCCCACATGTCTTGTCACTAGACATATTTTTTATTCTTGTAGAGCGACTCCATTTTCTGTCTTGTATTAATTTATGTTGTATAACATTTTTGAGTTGCTGCTGTATTCTCCCCTTTTTTTAAGGTATGCGCAATTTTTTCCTTCTTACAAAAAAAAATAATATCAAACATACAAATATTCATAACAGAAACATACACAAAGCCCCCCCCCCCTTTTGCATCAGAGACAATCAGAGTTCTCCTACCACAGTTATCGAAAATTCGCAATCATTTTCGCATTCGCAATAGCGAAAAATCGCAATTTTTTTTTTTTCAATTTGGCAACATAAAAGGATCGCCTCAGCTTAGCTACTCGGCCCAGGGTCTCTAATCATACCAGCAATGCTTTTAGACGTCGATAGGATGTGATCTGTTTTAAAAATCAAATTGAAAAAATGCGAATATTCGGAATTGCGAATATTCACCGCGAAATTCGAAATATAGCGCGATTTCTCGAATATGCTATATTCGAGTCGAATATTCGCAATGCGAATATTCGTGAGCAACACTACTAGACACTAGTGACATCACTGAGAACGCAGCCTATCCATTCACTAAGACTGGTGACATCACTGAGAATGCAGCCTATCCATTCACTAGAGACCAGAGACTGGTGACATCATTGAGAATGCTGCCTACCCATTCACTAGAGACCGGGGTGACATCACTGAGAATGCAGCCTATCCGTTCACTAGAGACTGGTTACATCACTGAGAATGCAACCTATCAATTTACTAGAGACTGGTGACATCACTGAGAATGCAACCTATCCATTCACTAGAGACTGGTGACATCACAGAGAATGGAGCCTATCTATTCACTAGAGACCGGGGTGACATCACTGAGAATGCAACCTACCCATTCACTAGAGACTGGTGACATCACAGAGAATGGAGCCTATCTATTCACTAGAGACCAGTGACATCACAGAGAATGGAGCCTATCTATTCACTAGAGACCAGTGACATCACTGAGAATGCAGCCTATCCATTCCTTAGAGACCAGTGACATCACTGAGAATGCAGCCTATCCATTCCTTAGAGACCGGTGACATCACTGAGAATGCAGCCTATCAATTCCTTAGAGACCGGTGACATCACTGAGAATGCAGCCTATCCTTTCACTAGAGACCGGTGACATCACTGAGAATGCAACCTATCCATTCACTAGAAACTGGTGACATCACTGAGAATGCAACCTATCCATTCCTTAGAGACCGGTGACATCACTGAGAATTCAGCCTATCCATTCACTAGACACTAGTGACATCACTGAGAATGCAACCGATCCATTCACTAGAGACCGGTGACATCACTGAGAATGCAGCCTATCCTTTCACTAGAGACCAGTGACATCATTGCTAATTTAACCTATCCAATCACTAGAGACCAGTGACATCAGGGATAGGTCACCAGACATGAAGCAAGAGCACTCAGAATGGGTGGCAAGAGGCTGTAGTACCACCCATGAGCACTCCTAAAGCTCTGCACAACCTATTAATTATGAGCAATTATCCTCTACAGTTAGAATGTTTCCTGGCTCACATTGGAATCATTTTACTTGCGTTTTGCAATTAACCTTTACAACAAAAAAGACCTAAATGTGTTAGAGAAAGTCCGATTTCAGTTATCAATCAGACATTCCGAGACAATGGCTCCGACAGGTGGCGGGCGTCAGGTGACCAGGCGTAAAAGAAACTCGAGGAGGCCATTCTACACTTTGAAGACCCTCGACAAAAAAATGCTACAACCTAGATAAATGGGAGGAAGCCACTTCTAAAATCACGACTATACTCTACGCCAAAAAAAAAAAAAAAAGAAACGCACAAAGTATCGCTTTGATATGTGAGATTAAAGAGGACGGTTAAGTGTGGAGGAGTTGGGGCATAATGACACACGCTTTCATCAGAAGAAACCCAAATTACCCACTGCGCTCACAACCCTATCATATGTTCTGCGCGGTAAGCAAGCTACTCATTACAAAGCAGCCCTTACCGTAATCAAACTTTCGGGGAAAGAAAAGGAGACCAAATTGCTATTCATGATGGATTTTTTTTTTTCCTTTTGTCATCTCTTGGGACGGATCAGCTGTCGGAACACATGCCTGACCGTAGACAAAAAAAAAAAGAAGACGACGGGTGGGGTAAAGGGGGGGGGGTGTAAGTGAGCGCACTGACCATCTGCTACAGAACGCTGAGTAATAAGAGCTAATGAAATCACCAGGACGGCCCCACCAGGCTGACGCTTTTTCAACTTGGCCGCAGCCGGGAAGTGGAGGCTGCCAAGAGCCAATTTTTAAAGGACTGCCGTATTTTGGAGGCTCGGGCCCAGAATTCGAGGAGAAATTTGGAAACCACAGCTGAGTTCCTGCAAGTTCTCCACCCCCCCCTTCTCTTTCTCTCAAGGGCACATTCCTTTCCTCTAGTCATGTCAATGAGGAAGTTCACAATACTGGGCTCCTCGCCCTCGTAGCGCGTATGTTTCCATTTAAATAAACTGGCATGAGTTCATCCTATGCGTCTCTTTCAGACGGCCGATGCGCCCCTTCCGCAGCAGCGGGTCTGACCCTAGCAAAGTCAAAGGGCTTGTTTTTTTGTTTTTTTTGTCTGTGGGGAAGAGAAAACGCGATTCCGACCGGATGTGGATTCCAGAGATGACGAGGCATTCGCCGAGGAGATTAAAGCCGGGGTGATGGCGGTGGCTGAGTCAGTTCATTTCCTAGAGGCTGACCCCCCAGCATGCCGATGAGTATAGATTTCTGGATCTAGCGGAGAAGGCGGATATTGGTTGGAAATGAGGAGATGCTGAAATCAAGGAACGTTTCAACTTACTGGCATTTCCTAGGGAGAGTGGATGATGGGCTATCCTTTACTGGACACCCTCATAAACTAGGATCCAGATTTAATAAAATCTGCAACACTGCTGCTTAGTAGTATTATTATTATTATTATTATTAATATTATTATAATACAGGATTTATATAGCGCAAACAACAAGGGCTTAAAGCAGTGGTTCCCCCTTAAAAACAACTTTTTTTTATTCCACTGCCCCCCCACATTACAATCGAATTAAGGCTCTTATTTTTTTTTTTGCTGCTGCTGTACATACCTTGATACAGCATCTTCACCCGTGCATCCGGGTTGCGAGTCCCGCGGGAGTGGGCGTTCCTCACATGCTGTTGATTGACGTTTTGCCCAAAAACGAGCTCTCCCCCCGTCGCGTAAGCCGCGTCACGATTGGCGAAAGGAGCCGAACGGCGATGCGCATGCGCAGTATAGCGCCGATTTGCCGTTCGGCTCCTTTCGCCAACCGTGACGCGGCTTACGCGACAGGGGGGAGCTCGTTTTTGGGCAAAACGTCAATCAACAGCATGTGAGGAACGCCCACTCCCGCGGGACTCGCAACCCGGATGTACAGCAGGAAAAAAATAATAAGAGCCTTAATCGGATTGTAATGTGGGGGGGGCAGTGGAATAAGAAAAAGTCGTTTTTAAGGGGGAACCACCGCTTTAACCACTTCAGCCCCGGACCATTATGCAGGTTAAGGACCTGGCGCCTTTTTGCGATTCGGCACTGCGTCGCTTTAACTGACAATTGCGCGGTCGTGCGACGTGGCTCCCAAACAAAATTGGCGTCCTTTTTTCCCACAAATAGAGCTTTCTTTTGGGGGTATTTGATCACCTCTGCGGTTTTTGGGCTAGATTCAGGTAGCCCTGCGTAATATTGTGCGGGTGTACGTTACGCCGCCGTAAATTAGGGCGCAAGTTCCCGCATTCAGAAAGAACTTGCGCCCTAAGTTACGGCGGCGTAACGTATGTGTGGGCGTGTTTTATTTAAATTTTGTGTGACCCACGTATTTGACGTTTGTGCTCTGTCTAATACAGGTATTTTGCTCCCACTTCCAGAAATAGATACCCGAGCCACCGAAGGGTATCTACGCCACGCCTTGCGCCGCCTCCTCCACCCCCCCTCGCTGTCTTCTGGGAGACAAACATGTCCCAGAAGACAGCAGGGACCAGTGGGATCGTGCAAGGCTTCACTTCCCGATTCCCTTAACGAAGATGGCAGCACCTCCACCCGAGAGCCGAGGGATAGATCAGCTTCGGGTGAGGGCGCCCTGGACAGGTAAGTGTCCTTATTTTAAAAGTCAGCAGCTGCAGTATATGTAGCTGCTGACTTTAAAAAAAAAAAATTGGCGGAACTCCGCTTTAAGATTGCAAAGGGGAAAGAATTGCAATCTTGATTCCTGACGATTAATCGTGCAGCTCTACCCCAAACATTACACATTTTTTTGTGTTTTTTTTAGCAGAGACCCTAGAAAAGAAAATGGCGGTCATTGCAATTTTTTTTTTCACACGTGTTTTGCGCAGCTTTTTTTCAAACGCAACTTTAGGAGAAAAAATTCACTTTAATGAATTAACAAAACATAATATATACCGTATTTATCGCCCTATAGCGCGCACTGGCGTATAGTGCGCACCCCAAACCTAGAAGGGGATCCTAAAGAAAAAAAAAGAAATACTGACAGTTTACAGTTACTTACAGTTGTCAGGCGTCCATCGGCGGCCTTGTCCGGTCCGGCGTCTGTCTGCGTCATTTGTGGTGTCCTCCCCGCTTCTCCCGCGCTGTTTTTGAACGCCGCCGCCATATACCGAGCGCAGTACACTCGGCTAGGCTCGGCCACGCTCGGCTCCTCTCGCATAAAGGCTAGGAGGCGGCATAGGGCGTGACCGCGAGCGGAGTGTACTGCACTCGGTATATGTCGGCGGCGGCGCTCAGAAAGCGGGGATCGGCGTATAACGCGCACCCACGATTTTCCCCTGATTTTAAGGGGGAAAAAGTGTGCGTTATATGCCGATAAATACGGTACCCCAATTTTTTTGGGTATAATGTGAAAGATGATGTTACACTGTGTAAATAGATAGCTAACGTTTCATGGCTTAAAATTGCGCCCGCTCGTGGAATGGCGCCAAACGATGGTACTTAAAAATCTCCATAGGCGAAGCTTTAAACTTTTTTATAGGTTACCAGTTTCGAGTTATAGAGGAGGTCCAGTGCTAGAATGATTGTTCTCACTCAGACGTTCCTGGCGATATCTAACGTGTGTGTCGCGAACATAGGTGGGTGTGACCTACTTATGTGTTCATTACTGTGCGCGAGCTTGCGGGGACGCTTTACGTTACGCTATCCCTTAAAAACATTGTTTTTATTACTACCGCAAGGAAAGTCCTCCTAGATCAGGGATCTTCAATTAGCAATTTTCAAATCCCCAGCATTGTCAAGCCAACAGGTACTCTATAAAAGCTTTTACAACCTTTCAAAACCACAACGCGTTAGAGAGATCTGTGCAGAGGATCAGAGCACAGCCTCAGAGAGGGACACATTCTTTCTTCTATGACCCAGCAGATTATTTCCAGCACACGATACTTTAGGCTGCGGCAGGCCGGAAGAAAATCAAATTGGTTTGTAATTCCTCAAAACCGGTCCCAGAATCTCAAGGCAACCACAATGGGATACACATTCCACTTGGCTGAGACACCGGTCAAGGCAGATAAAAAATATATATATATTCCAAATGTATCATTCACCAGTTACATCCAAGATAGAGTGGAATTTCCCTTATTAGTCATTGCGTGTTCAGACTTCATGGAGAAAGTTGGATGCCGTTACTCGCCGTTATGAGGGGGGGGGGGGGTCCATTTTCCTTCACGTACAACTAAAGGCAAAACTTGTTTTTTTTAGATTTGGACAGAGTGATGGAGGATTGGAACTTTTTTTACTGCGGTCTTCTAGGGAGATTCACTCCCATTAGTGGTCCTTTCATTGGGAAGGAAAGTGAGGCATAAATCCATAACTTGCCACCAGACCAGGATTCGAATGGACATCTTCCAATGGGGACACGTGTTCCTGTGACAACTGTCTAAAAGGGGATATCCCGTTACTTCTCCAATCTACAGGATAGGAAGTGAAGACCCCATTCACACTTCCACTGAGCGTCCTTGGCTGTTTTTAAAGCGGAGTTCCGGCCACAATTTCACTTTTTAAATATAAATACCCCTGTAATACACAAGCTTAATGTATTCTAGTAAAGTTAGTCTGTAAACTAAGGTCCGTTTTGTTAGGTTGTTACAGCATTTAGACACTTTATAAAATAGAAATTGACTGGGGCCATCTTAAGTGTGGGCATTATGAAGCCAGACTGTATGACTTCCTGGATTTCAGCCTTGCAGATCTTGCACATGCTCAGTGCTGCACAAGCAGTGTAATAGGTTTCAGATCAGGTTTCAGCACCTGTACTGTCCAAGTCACATGATTCTTCGAGACTGGGGAGTGCACAGACTCCTGGAAAGTTACACCCACTACATTCCCAGGAGTCTGTGCGGTGTAGGTTAGGAAGCTTAAGCACCTAGGTGCAGGAAGTGGGAAGATTAACTATCCTGCCTAGCAACAACACTTTGAAGGCATCTAAAAAAAAAAAAAAAAATTCTTAAAGGACTAATGACATTTTTTTAAAACTACTGATGTGATGTTATATTTATGGGTGGAACTCCACTTTAACCACTTCCCGCCCGGCCTATGGCCGATTTACGTCCGGGAAGTGGTTATGAAATCCTGACAGGACGTTCTAGAACGTCCTGCAGGATTTCATGCCGCGCGCGCCCGTGGGGGCGCGCATCGCGGCGATCGGTGATGCGGGGTGTCAGTCTGACACCCTGCATCTCCGATCTCGGTAAAGAGCCTCCGGCGGAGACTCTTTACCACGTGATCAGCCGTGTCCAACCACGGCTGATCACGATGTAAACAGGAAGAGCCGTCGATGGCTCTTCCTCACTCGCGTCTGACAGACGCGAGTAGAGGATAGCCGATCGGCGGCTCTCCTGACAGGGGGGGTTAGCGCTGATTGTTTATCAGCGCAGCCCCCCCTCGGATCGCCACCCTGGAGCACCAGGGATGCCCACCCTGGAGCACCAGGGTGGGCAAAAAAAAAAAAAATGGCAAAAAAAAAAAAGGCTAAAAAAAAAGTCTAAAAAAAAAAAGCATAAAGAAAAAAGATGCCAGTCAGTGCCCACAAATGGGCACTGACTGGCAACCTGGCAAAAATAAGTGCTGCCACCCCAGTGTCCATCAGCGCCACCCCAGTGTCCATCAGCGCCACCCCAGTGTCCATCAGTGCCACCCCACAGTGCCCATCCATGCCCAGTGCCCACCTATCAGTGCCCATCTGTGCCACCCATAAGTATCCATCAGTGCCGCCCATCTGTGCCGCTTATGAGTGCCCATCTGTGCCGCCCATGAGTGCCCAGTGCCGCCTATGTGTGCCCATCAGTGCCGCCTATGTGTGCCCATCAGTGCCGCCTATGTGTGCCCATCAGTGCCGCCTATGTGTGCCCATCAGTGCCGCCTATGTGTGCCCATCAGTGCCGCCTATGTGTGCCCATCAGTGTCGCATACCAGCGCCGCCAATCAGTGCCACCTCATCTGTGCCCGTCAGTACTACCTCATCGATGTCCATCAGTGCCATCTCATCGGTGCCCATTAGTGCCGCCATATCAGTGCCCGTAATTGAAAGAGAAAACTTATTTACAAAAAAATTAACAGAAAAAAATAAAAACGTATTTTTTTTTCCAAATTTTCAGCCTTTTTTTAGTTGTTGCGCAAAAAAAAAAAATCGCAGAGGTGATCGAATACCACCAAAAGAAAGCTCTATTTGTGGGGAAAAAAGGACGCCAATTTTGTTTGGGTACAGTGTAGCATGACCGCGCAATTGCCATTCAAAGTGCGACAGTGCTGAAAGCTGAAAATTGGCTTGGGCGGGAAGCTGCGTAAGTACCTGGTATGGAAGTGGTTAAGGTGTGTTTTTTGAGTGTTTGTACAGGTGTTCTTGCATACTTACCTTTATAGAATTCTGGGCACTCCTTTACTTTCTTAGTTTCTACAACACACGTGGAGTCTACCTCAAGGCCCTACACCGAGGTAGCAGCCCAAGCCCATACAGGGCTCACCACCACCTTTTTCTTAAACTGGGAACGGACATCTGGAAACCAAGTTTTTCCATCTGCCCACACCCTACCAACCTACAACACTGACTGATTGAGTCAGTCCGGCGCAACCTACACTACATTGGCTGGCGCTGCTGTCAATCACAGCGGATGACGCAGTGCGCCGGGGGGCGGGCACCAGTGATACACTCGGCGGCTATCACTAGGGGGTGCGCTCGCAAAAGCTTTCCACCATGCAAGCTCGCTCGCATAAAGGTGGAAAGCTTTTGCGAGGAGGAGCCGAGGCAGCCGCCGAGAGACCCCAGAAGATGTGGATCGGGGCCACTCTGTGCAAAATGAGCTGCACAGTGGAGGTAAGTATAACATGTTTGTTATTTTTAAAAAACAACAATTCTGCCTTTAGTGTTCCTTTAAGTTTTTTTCTGAAGGGCCGATGACTTTCTTCCATACGCATGTTAGTTGGTAGAGCGTTCCATAGCCGTGGTCCTTGGACTGCGAATCTTCGTTCTCCTTTAGACTTGTAGCGGGACTTGGGGATTTGGAGTAGGTTTTGGTTGGTTGATCGAAGAACGCGATTGGGGTTGTAGAATTTTATTTTCTCGCATAAATATTGAGATGTGATTCCTTGTGTACATTTGTGAGTAAGGCAGAGGGCCTTGAATGTAACCCGATCCTTTACGGTTAGCCAATGGAGGGTCCTCAGGGACGGGGTGATTGATTCCCTGGGTTTTTTTTCCCGTTATCAGTCTGACTGCCTTGTTCTGGACGACTTGTAGACAAGAAATCTGGTATTTGGGTAGTCCGAGGTAGAGGGAGTTTGCGTAGTCGAGTCTGGAGTTGATAATTGTTCCAACTACTACTGCTGTATCCTCTTCCGGGATGAAGGGAATGAGTCTTCGTAGCAGGCGGAGAAGATGGTAAGATTGACTGCTGATCCTATTTGTGCGTTCATAGTCATGTCAGAGTCAAAGGTGACTTTTAGACTTTTGACTTTGGTGCTCAGACCCGTACTCACGACCAAACATGTCTGCTGAAACTGGTCCGCAGACCAGTTTCAGCAGACATGTTTGGCCGTGTGTTGGCCCGAGCGGACCATTTTCGGGCGGATCGGACAGGTTTCCAGCGGACAACTGTTTCCTGGACTTGCTTTAAAATAGTCCGCTGGAAACCTGTCCGCCCGGACATGTACGGTCGTCTGTACAGACCTACCGTACATGTCCTGCCGCCCGCCATCCCTCGCATGCGTCGAATGACTTCGACGCATGCGTGGAAGCATTTTAAAGGCGGGCCGCCCGCGTCGCCGCGTCATTGTCGCGGCGACACCGCGTCATCGACGCGGCGACACCGCGGACACGCCCCGCGTATTGTTTACGCGCGGACTTCTGTTCGATGGTGTGTATAGCCATCGAACAGAAGTCCCCGGCCAGTCCCCGGCCAGACATGTCCGATGGAAACGGTCTGCAGACCGTTTTCATCGGACATGTCCTGCCGTGAGTACAAGGCCTCAGGGTGATGGTTTTTCCCAGGATGGGGGGTGGCATCCATGTCGTCCTAGAGTTTGTCTTCTCGGTTTGCATGAAGCAAAAGAAGTTCTGTTTTGGATCCATTAAGTTTAAGGTGGGTCTCCGTCATTCAATTGTCTATCAATGTGAGGCATTGTTCTAGTCTGTGATATTGGTCTTTTTTGTTGTTGATGTGAAAGTAAAGTTGAGTGTCATCCGCATAGGAGTGGTAGAGTAGGTCCTGCATTAAGGAGTGCATTATGTACAGAGTGCAGAGTTCAGAGAGGGGGTTACACACAGACTACAGAGTTCAGGGGTGTGCTACGTAAATAGTGCAGAGTTTAGGGGTGCACTGCATACAGAGTGCAGAGTTCAGATGTGTGCTACACACAGTGTAAAGAATTCAGCCTTTTTGCACAGCTGCTTACCTCTGCATTCCCCATCCACATCTCACTTTTACCCCTCTTCAGCTCTGACCTTTGCATGCAACCCCCCTCTACTGCCCCCCATCTTCTCCCCATCTCCTTAAAAGCTCCACAATATTCCACATGTCTTATTTTTGTTGCTGTATTAAACCGAAGCACCAAGCCAGCTCTAGTACCTCCCCGCATATGGTAGTTGGCTCCATCTCTCTCACTTGCAGGGAGATCATCCAGTGGTGATGTTGGCATTTGCACTGCACCCCATTGTCCTGCATCTCCCTTTGTCCTCATCCTTCACTCAGTGGGAGCCACTCAAGAGATCTGATCTGTGGGAGCTGTTGGGCAACAGGCTGTCACTTGTAAGCATAGAAGTCGGACTTTTGTGTTTTCAAGTAATAGTGGTCAGCGGGGAGCAGAGGGCCAGAGGTGGTGGATCTGAGTTCCACCAAGTTCCAGCTGAAAAAAAGCCCTGGGTCTAGGAAGGAATATCTAGAAAAAAAGACTGTGATATGTGTGGGCCACGGGCAGACATGACTGTGTTTCAGGACTGGGACGAAGATGTTGGCAAGTATGGCAGGTAAGCAAGGCCGGACGTACCATTGTGCTTGACTGGGCTCAAGCCCATGGGCCCCGCCCAATAGGGGGCCCCGGGCCCAATCCCAGCAATCCCCCGTTCGCGGCAATCCCCTCCCGCAATTTCGCGGCAATCCCCTCCCACAATTTCGAGGCAATACCCCGTTCGCGGCAATCCCCTCGCGCAATTTTGTGGCAATCGCGGTAACCCCCTCCCGCAATTTCGCGGCAACCCCAGCACCCCCCAGCTCAACAACTTCGTCAGATGGATATAATCCTTGGCACCAGGGGGCCCCTTTACTGAAGGCGGCCCTGGGAAGAGGTAAGAGCGTCCAGCGGCGCCCCCGCTCAATAAGTATGATCGGTTGGCGCACCCACTCAACAACTTTGATAGGTCGGTTGGCGGATCCTGCAACCCCCACCCCCTCAACAACTATGATCGGTCGGCGGTAACAACCCAACCCCCCGCTTCTCTGATCCAGGGGGCCCCTTTGATTATTAAGCCCAGGGGGGCCCCCACCACCCTAAGTCCTGCCCTGCAGGTAAGTGTTTTTTCAGCAATGAAAACACTACCAGACCGGTTCCAGGTTCTCCGAAAAACCAAAGTGCAATGGCCCTTTAAAGTCTCCTGCATGTGGAAACCCCTTTCAAGTATTTAGTTCAGCTGATCGCCTTGATGTTGTATAAAAGAAACTAGAATTACACCAGTATGAAAGAAAGCGTCACCTGAGAGCTGAGATTGGATAAGCGAAGTCTTTACAGTAAAATATGACAGGAATCCTGTAGCTTTTGATCTTTTATTGTCTTGCTGGGGCAGATGGTAATCACAAGCATTGTAAAGTATAGAGCCTCGTCATTAGTATGATACACAGCGCATATGGCAGGGGAAAGTCAGCTGAGAGTTTTGCCGGAGGAAAAGATTGCCAGCCGACGTGCTACGAGAGTGTACACAGAGCAGAGGAGCCAAGGGAATCGTGCTAATTAAATGCTGATAGCTCAAGGAAAGAAGGAATGAGATTAGAAAGTTAGATCACTACTGCACTTAGGAAAACATACTTAGGAGAAATTAGTCAATCACTAATGAGGTTAAGAGCAAAGGAGGCCTTGCAGCCACAGGGGGGACTACAAGTCCCACCATGCCCCACTGGAGTCTCCCAGCCAACGCCGGTAATTTGTTTTCAAAACATCTGAGCGGCGTTCTGATTTCGTTCTCCCATAAGACGCAAGAGAGCGGAGCAATTTTAAATCAATTTTGCATCTTTATAAAGAAGTATGAGGTTTTATTAAATTAGTGCCTATGATTCATCGCCAGAAAAAAATAGTCTGTGAAACTGCAATTCTTTTCAGATATCTTTGGCCTTTTCACAAATCTATTTTTCCAACGCAAAATTATCTACATAGACACACAATTTTGGTATCGCCTATTGCATACTGTATTTATCAGCGTATTTCGCGCACTTTTTTCCCCTTAAAATCAGGGGGAAATCGTTGAATGCCGCCGCCGGCATATACCGAGCGCAGTACACTCGGCTCAGCTCGCGGTCACGCCCTGTGCCGCCTCCTAGCCTTTATGCGAGAGGAGCCGAGCGTGGCCGAGTGTACTGTGCACGGTATATGTCGGCGGCGGCGTTCAAACACAGCGCGGGAAGCTGGGATCGGCTTAGAAACAGCGCGGGAGAAGCGGGGAGGACACCACCAAGGCCACAGACGGACGACAAGGCCACCGATGGACGCCGGGCAAGACACCGACGAGGGGCATTCAAACTGTAAGGCCCCGTACACACGACCGAACATGTCCGATGAAACTGGTCCGCGGACCAGTTTCATCGGACATGTTCGGTCGTGTGTACGGCCTAGCGGACAGGTTTCCAGCGGACAAAAGTTTCTTAGCTTGCTAAGAAACTTGTCCGCTGGAAACCTGTCCGTCGGACATGTCCGCTGGTTAGTACGTCTAACCGAAATCCCGCGCATGCGTCGAATTGATTGGACGCATGCGTGGAAGCATTGAACTTCCGTGTTTGAGAACGTCGGTGTCTTCTACGTCACCGCGTTCTCTGTCTGCGGGGATTTTGGTCTGATGGTGTGTACACACATCAGACCAAAAGCTCCCAGGAGACATGTCCGATGAAAACGGTCCTCGGACCGTTTTCATCGGACATGTCTCCTCGTGTGTACAAGGCCTAAGTATTTTATTTTTTTCCAGAAATTTCCCTTCTAGGTTGGGGGTGCGCGCTATATGGCGGTGCGCGCTTTACTCCGATCAATACGGTACTTCTTGCACAGCAGTCCATCGATGATGGAAGCTCAAGAAGAAAGGTAATGCCGCGTACACATGACCATTTTTCATGTCATGGAAAAAAAACAACGTTTTTCTCGACGTGATTCCTCTCAAGCCTGCCTTGCATACACACGATCGTGATAAAAAAGGCTCTAACAAAGCGCGGTGACGTACAACACGTACGACGGCACTATAAAAGGGGAAGTTCCATTCGAATGGCACCACCCTTTGGGCTTGATTATGCAAATTTCCCATCTCATAACTTGCTTCTGAGCATACACGTTTTTTCCCCCCGTCGTTAAAGCCTACACACGACCATTTTTCACGACGTGAAAAACGTTGAGAAAAAATAGAGCAGGTTCTAAATTTTTAATGCCCATTTTTCCTGTCGAGAAAAATGCTCTGGAGACCACACACGATCGTTTGTAATGACCAATTTAAAAAATTGCAATTTTCTCGTCATGAAAAACGGTCGTGTGTACGCTGCGGCATAAGAGATGTGACCCAATCTCCAAAGCTGTTGTACATGTGCATTCCATGGAGGACAAATTTGGACAATGCAGCACAGCAGAAGAAAAGCTTAGCTCTCAAGACTTCTCTGCTCCCAAAAATTGGAGCAAATGTGTAGTTGACAGAAGCTGCATTCTTCGACACTGGGGTCTACAGAAAAGAGGTGCCATGTCTGTGTACTCCTCGTGAGAGCTGCGGCACATATCTGGAAGAACACAGGAGAGGATCCTACTTGTTACATAGATGTGTTCTGCCAAGATTTGCCTTCTGACAGTTACATTTTTACATATCTTAGTTTCCAGCTGGCTGAAAGACCTGTTGCAGTTTGGCACACCCTTACACCCTCTGGCAATCCCAAGAATCCACTTTCCCAGGTTTATCTCACGTAGCTCCCATGTTTTAAAAAGTACTAGCCTGTTCCGGAAGACCTTACCTCTAGGTGTGTATAGATCTGCGCCAATACTCAAGATCTGTACGGCATTTAAACTCAAACAAGACCCCCCCCCCCAACCAATGTGGAGAACTTTGCAACAAATAACCATTATTGATGGAGTGTTGGGTTTAACCTTATATTTGGATGTCGGACAACGACAAATGCCTTGAATGAGTGATGTCACCAATGCCGGTGTTCTGATGAGAAAGGTCCCCTGTCGATTAATGCACGCCCTGTACTGCACAGGCGCAGCGCTTGCGCAGTACGGGGCACAACGGAGCTGCCGAAAGTTTCTGAACATGGACTGCTGTTGATGGCGCCTGCGCAATAAAGACGACATTGTGTCACGTGCTGCCGCACACTTCAAATGCTTGTGCAACTCTGCAAGGGGCGGGTGTGCTATTCATTGAACTCTACAAGACTGTGTCCGGTTAACCCTTTACTGCCTTGTTTAATGAGCACTAAGAAACCCAGCTGGTTGTCTGGGTCAGCACCATATATATACAGCCTCAATGGTGATATTCAGGCTTGTGTTCAGCAATGTAACACTACCTGTTTATTCCCATGCTCCTGATGAAGCGTTTTTACGCGAAACATGTTGAGCAAAGCAAAAACTAATATCCTGCATACCGGATCCACTTTTCAAGAACACAAACCTTATATTTACTTTCTATTCTATACGATTTGATGTTTATGCATTTTCATGGTGTGAACGTATTTGAATTAGTATAAGGTTTTGGTAGTGTTACTGGAACATATGTTGGGTTCCTATGCTGATGTATGACTGTACTATTAGTCTAGATATTTTTTTATATATATATATATCTTTATAATAAATATCTATAGATTTTTATATTCGTTACCCGTGTGCCGCCAAAAGTCCAATTTTTTCTAGTCTTCATTAGTTTCCACTTTCTATTATACTGGGACAGTGGCAACTTTATACCGATGCATTCACAGTAGCTAGTCACCCTGTGATTATGCACATTTAATCAAGTTCCATTTCAAAATTAATCAACATTATATCCGCCCCTTGCAGAGTTGCACGAGCATCGGGAGCGTGTGGCACAAAGTCGTCTGCCGTTCATGTTCAGAGCCTTTCGGCGGCTCTGTAGTGCTTCGTACTGCGCAAACGCTGCGTCTGTGCAGTACAGGGCGGGCATTATTCGACAGAGGACCTTTCTCATGACAACACCGGCATGCTGAGTAGGTTATTTATATAGTAACCTCAGTCCTTTTTTGCTTTGGCCCCTCTCCCACCCAGCGCCGCCATCTTTGTTAGTCTGGCATGTGCACAGAAGTGCCCTATAGCACATTTAAGCGCATGCGTGGGTGGGGCTAGGGGTTTAAGGAGAGGGTCTTCCGCACATGTGCAGACACGCATGTCGGGACTTCCATACCAGCTCTATCAATGCACATGTCCAAGAAAAAGATGGCTCCAAGCAGGCTAATCTGTGCACAAGCAGAAGCCAGGGGCCGAGCGTCTATCTCTTCTATGCAAAAAAGATGGCAGTATTAAGTTGTGGGCACAAAAACACTTTAAAAAAATATCAAATGTGAAAGTGGGAGAGTGAAGGCGGCTGGGGAAGATGACTTTTTATTTAGGGTGAAGGTTATCTTTAAGCTTAACTTCAGGCAATATTGAAATACATGTGCAGTATGTGAAGACTTTTAGCTGCCAAAAGATGAGTAATTCTCTTCTGATCCCATCATGGCGTCCTAACAGCACAACCAGGCCTGTAACCTCCCTATTCCAGAGGTGTATTTAGGTTTTGTGCTGCCCTAGGCCTGACTAAACTCATGTGCCCCCTAATTTAAATATGACCCACCCCTTCCTGTTTAAGACACGCCCTATCATCTGTAAACCACACCCCTTCCACTTTAGGCTCCACCTTTTCCTGTTAGAGTTCCGCCTCTTCCTCTCTGTACATTAGCACACTCACGCACCATTCACTCCCGCCTCTGGTATGACATGTACCCGGTCTGGCCAATCACCGGCCGTTTAATGCGGGCGTCAGTCGCTCCCTCCCCCTGGCCAAGTACGCCCCATGTATGTTGCTAGTGCAAGTGCCACGCTACAGGCCACCGCGTCGGGGGCTAAATTTATGAGGGAGCCGGAAGGCGGCCGCGGAAGCCGATTAAATAAAAGGACGGATCGGGGGTCTTTTTTTTTCGTGCGGGGGGCGGCTTTGGTGCCCGTGCCGCACCCGCAAAGTGCGGCCCTAGGCCTAGGCCAAGATACATCCCTGCCCTATTCTTCACAGCAGTTCAATGGCACGGCTTGGTCACCACCTCCAGACTGCTAGTTGGAAATAAGGGACCAGCGGCACACCGAGAAGGTCATCACTCTGCTCACATTGCTCCTTCCCTCAATAGCCGAGCTGCCAGTGTTAGGATTGTTTCTATTCATTTTAGTCGTATTATTCCATCATTCAGTAGTTCATACATTTTATAAGAAACATAATTTTGTTGCTAATTAGGTCTGAAGGGACGTATTCAGCAATTTAATATCAATAGTGATTGAGTCTCCATTTTTATCTCATTTTATTTTACATTAAGTTTTGTTATATTCATCCCAATGCATTTTACTGTTAAATCCATTGTGGCCATTGAATTTTTTTTTTTATCCCATCCATTTTTAGATGCTTCTGGGTTTCTACTATTATTGTTTGTTATTGTTGATTAGTCTTTAGGAGTGTTTTCTGTTCATAATGAATATTTTTTTATTATTTTTTTGTGGAAGTGAAGCATTTTAAGATGAATTGAATCAACATGGAAATTCATATGTTTACACCCATTTCTGTATTTGTTTTATATGGGTTATCTTTGAGCACCCGAAACGCGTTGGCTGTTTTATGTTTTCTTGTTATGAGTCAATACCAATATTAAAAGATTTTGGACTCCTAGACATTTGGGCCCGGATTCACAGCCAATGGCGCATATTTTTGCCGGCGTAGCGTATCTTTTTTAGGCTACGCCGGCGTAGCGCAGAGTGCCAAGCGCAATATTCACAAAGCACTCGCCCCCAAATCTCTACGCTGGGTTTCCTCGGCGTAAGCCTGCGTAGATGGAAGTGGGCGTGAGCCATGCTAATGAGGCGTGACCCCATGTAAATGATGTACTGAGCGTCATAAAGATACGAATAACGTACGACGCATGCGCCGTCCCGTTGACGCAACCCAGTGTGCATGCGCAGAATCACATTGAAACTACTCCCTAAGATACGTCAAATCACTGCCTACGACGTGAACGTAACCTACGCCCAGCCCTATTCACGTCCTACTACGCAAACGGCGTAAAATACGACGGCTGTTCCCTGGTCCGTATCTTTGCATGAGTTGCGCCTCATAGATGGGGAATAACTATACGCCGGACGTAAGCCTTACGCAAACCGCGTATATTATACGCCGGGCACAACTACGTTCGTGAATCGACGTATCTCCCTCATTTGCATATTTGCAATGAGGCAGCCAGCGTAAATATGCGCCCACGATACACCGACATAGGAAAGTTACGTCGGTCGGAAGAAGCCTATTTTCAGGCGTATCTAGTTCTGTGGGCACGGCGCACAGATATGACGGCGCATAGTTACACTTACGCGGCGTATCTCGGCGTAAGTGCTTTGTGAATCCGGGCCTTGGTTTTGTGCTCTCATTAGACATTGTAGACGTGGGGGGGGGGCGCCTACCTGTTCAATTCTGAATCCAGCAGGTAGTGAGAAACCAGGCCTTGGCATATTGAGTATTAAAGGTGGACTGTAGGAATGGGAACTAACCCTAGGTTCAAATCTATGCGGCTGTGGTTGATGCATTTTCTGGTACCTTTTTGCATGCAGTTTTCATGCGTTTTGCATTTTTTTTCTCTTTAACAAACTGTGAATAGCTGGTTGATAAAGCAGAGCTCCAACTGTATATATACTGGGCCAGATTCTCAAAGGCGTTACGACGGCGCAACACCATTAGCGCCGTCGTAACTCCTCAACTGGCCCCGGGTATCTATGCGACTGATTCTTAGAATCAGTTGCGCATAGATACCCATTAGATCTGACATGCGTAAGGCTGTTACGCTGTCAGAGCTTAAAAGTAATTTTTTTTCCCACCGCTAGGTGTCGCATCGTCGTTTTCCCCGTCGTCTATGCAAATGAGGTAAGTACGCGAGATTCCCGAACCTACGCGCGTCCGACGCTGAGAATTTACGTCGTTTCCGTAGCGTACGCGACGCGTAAGGTTGCCCCTGCTATTAGCAGGGGCAACCAATGTTAACTATGGCCGGCGTTCCCGCGTCGAAGTTTAAAAAAAATACGTTGTTTGCGTAAGACGTCCGTGAATGGCGCTGGACGCCATTTACGTAAACGTCTAAGCAAATGACGTTGGGGCGACGTCATTTAGCGCAATGCACGTCGGGTAATTTACCCGACGGAGCATGCGCAGTACGCTCGGCGCGGGAGCGCGCCTAATTTAAATGGTGCCCGCCCCATTTGAATTGGGCGGGCTTGCGCCGAGCGAATTAACGATACACCGCCGCAAGTATACAGGTAAGTGTTCTGAGAATCAGGATGTAAACCTGTAAACCTGCGGCGGTGTAGCGTACAGCACATACATTACGCTGCCCAGGAGCAACATTAATGTATGAGAATCTGGCCCACGGTGTGTATATATATATATAATAATGAATATCTTTTGATTAGAACTGTTATATATAACACCCACGTTTGTAGTATAAATCGCCACTCGATTTCCGATTTCTAACCCAAAAAAATACTTTTATTCTTCTTTCCTGGCATTTCCCATTTCGCTTGTGGAGCCCACAAGCACTATCTTCCGGGATATGGTGCAGCACCGCCCGTTCTCGCGCATGCGCAGTATGTTAGGTTCGCAGCTGCGTAAACTTCTGACGTTGCCATCACAACGAGCGGCGGAAGTGCCCGCCCCGTTGCGATGGCAACTAAGATATCTCGCAATGGAATCTTGTTATGCTGATCGGCGGCGAATCCACACTGACTCCTGGGAATTATGACCCCAGTGCGCCGCCAGGAAATGACGTTATTAGCCGCGGGAGGGAGAAGGAGGAAGTGAAATGGAACACCTTTGAAACATGGTAAGCTGACGAAAAAAAAAAAGACCAATGATAGATTGAATAAGATAAAGTTAAAAAAGTGGGTGAAACTCCGCTTTAAGGAGCAAAACGGGAAGCCGGCCGCCGCGTCCTTAACAACCGATGAGTCGTCAGCTGGGTTCCCTGCTGACAGCTGAATGTAAAAGAAAAAAAAGAATTGCCGGAAATAAAAACAAAAATTGGGGAAAATGGCGTGGTGTCCCCCCCCCAATTCATACTGGGCCCTTCAGGTCTGGTATGGATTTTGAGGGGAACCCCCCGGCAAAATGTAAAAAAAAAATAGTGGTGTGTAGCTCCCCCCAGAATCCATACCAGACCCTTATCTGAGCATGCAGCCTGGCAGGTCAGGAAAGGGAAGAAAGATGAGCGAGCGTCCCCCTCCCCCTCCTAATGAACCGTACCAGACCATGCCTTCAACATGAGGGGGTGCTTTGGGGCAGGGGTGGCTCCGTCCCCCCACCTGTTGATGGGAACAAGGGCCTCTTCCCCACAACCCTGGCCCGTGGTTGCAGGGGTCTATTCCTACTCATTCACCAAAAAAAAAGGTGTACACACTAAAACGCACTAGGAAATGCATAGGTGTGAACCTAGGGTTAGTAGCCTCAAGCTGCAGTGTATGGTGCCAGTCAACTGATGTCTCTTCTTGAAGGTGCCAGATATTTTCCTCCACACCTTACTACAGCAGAGGATCATTAGATAAGTGTTACAACAGCATTGGAAGCTGTCATGTAGTACAGATACTTGTCATCTGTCACTTGGAAGCAGTACATTCCACAGGAGCCCCTGCTGAGATGACTACGGGCACCGAGTCACTGTAACACAGCGATTCAAACTAACATAACCTTAAAGAGGAAGTAAACCCTCTTAAAAAAATCCTGAAAAAAAAAACCCCTGCAAGAAAAAGGCATAATGAGCTAGTATGCATAGCATACTAGCTCACTATGAATTACTTACCTGAGATCGAAGCTCCTCGATCACCCCCTCCACCACCGCCATCTCTCCCGGACAGAAACCTGCCATCCCAAAGCAGGAGGTGATGGGCCACCGGTTGTCCATCCTTGACCTATGGCCAGGGCCGCCATCAGGAGGGTACAGGCAAGACACATGCCCCGGATGGCAACCCCCCTTTTTTTTTATATATATATATATATATATATATATATATATATATATATATATATATATATCTAAAAAAAAATTTTTTTTTTTTTTGTAAAGGGCCCAGAGGTCCCCAGGGCCCCGGATGGCAAGCGCCCCCCCTTTTTTTTATTAAATTTTTTCTTTTTTCTTTTTATTAAAGGACCCAGAGGCCCCAGATGGCTACCCCCCCCCTTTTTTTATATATATTTTTTATTTATATACCGTATTTATCTTGCTATAACGCCCCCCGGCTTATAGCGCGCACCCCCGAACTTGAAGGAAAATTCCTGGGAAAAAGAAAAAAATACTTACAGTTTGGATGCCCCTCGTCGGTGTCTTGCCCGTCGTCCATCGCGTCCTGTCCGTCGTCCATCGCGTCCATCGGCGGCCTCGTCCGGTCCGGCATCCTTCTGCGGCCACCGTGGTGTCCACCCCGCTCGATCCCCGCTTCCCGCGCTTTGTTTGAACCACTGCGCCGACGTATACTGAGTGCAGTACACTCGTGTATAGTCGGGCAAGCTCGGCTCCTACATAAAGGACGTACAGGACGTGACCGCGAGAGGAGCCGAGCCTGCCCGACTATACCCGAGTGTACTGTGCTCGGTATATGTCGGCGCAGTGGTTCAAACACAGCGCGGGTATCGGCGTATATCGCGCACCCACGATTTTACCCTGATTTTCAGGGCAAAAAAGTGCGCGATATACGCAGATAAATACGGTATATATATTTTTTTCTTTTTTTTGTAAGGGTTCCAGAGGTCCCCAGGGCAACACCCCTCCCAACCCAATTTTTGCCCCCCCCCCCCCCCGCTTCCTCAATTTCAGACGGCAGCACCCCCCCCCCCCCCCCCTCTGCTCCAGGGGGCCCATGCCTGAAGAGCTGTGTAAGGAGCTTTAAATCTTCCCCATTCTATCCAGAGCCCTTTTGGCTGGAGTTGGGCATATAAGACGACCAAATGAATGTCAAGACCCAGATCACAGAGAAGTAACCGCGTCATCATCCAAACAATACTGCGATAAAACTGAAACACAGCCGTTGTGTTGTGACTTTCCAGCGTGGGTTCTGGTGGCAGCTGAAGGGTCACTGATATCTCGGCATCTATCAGTTTGTCATTCTTCTGGCCCTCATTTCCCCTCTCTGTGTGCATTGTATCGGAGTTATGTCGGCTATTCTGGCAACGTCTGTCAGCAGCCTTGGGTGTGAGACGGACCTGTCAGAGCCGCGCAGTGACAACCTTCAATCCTCTTATGAACAACGCTGGGAGCCGCTGGGAGGCAATTACAGCAAAGCCAACTTCTGTGCGACTCAGACATTCCAGGCAGAGACTTTCCCAAAACAGCTTCTTTAATGCTAAATTGTATTCTGCTTATATTTTGCCTTCCCTGGTTCCTCCTTTCCTCTCTTCATCAACATGCTAATGAAGTTTTAAAATGGGGAGTAAACCGTAAATAAGAAGCAATGGATGCCCCCGGCAGGAAAAAATTCTAATGTGTTAATATGCCCTGCATACTGGTTCATTATCAGAGACTTACCTGTACATGGAGCCCCCCAGCGCAGCGCTGTCACGGCTCCCCGATGCCGCCATCTTCACCCAGTTTTTCTTCCGGGCTCCGGCTATATGAGTGGCTGGGGCTGCGATGACGTCACTCCCGTGCATGCATGCAGGAGCCCTCAGCTCTGGCATGGGTATGCCGCCGTCCCTTCAGAGCGCATGCGCCGCTGACGTCACTGGCTGAACGTTGTGTGAATATCTCCTAAATAAATTTATGAGATATTCACTGTACCGCCAGGTGGGGAGGCACAAAGCAAGGTCCTATTGGGGTGAGGTCAAGACTCTGTGCTAGGGTTGCCACCTTTTCATCATTTATTTTTGCAGTTTAAACTATAGGGTTGTAAAAGACCTAGGACACCTTTGGGTACCCCAAAAAGAGTAGTATTGCAGCACTTGTAGCGCCCCATGATGAACAGTGGGTGTGGCCAAATTGTGTTAATAATTGGAGAAGTTTAAGGAGAGTATTTAAATTAAATAAGGTCAGTCTATCCCCCAGTACATCCCCCCTAGGTCAGTCTGTCCTCCAGTATAATCCCTCCTTGGTCAGTCTGTCCCCCAGTATAATCCCTCCTTGGTCAGTCTGTCCTCCAGTATAATCCCTCCTTGGTCAGTCTGTCCCCCAGTATAATCCCTCCTTGGTCAGTCTGTCCCCCAGTATAATCCCTCCTTGGTCAGTCTGTCCCCCAGTATAATCCCTCATTGGTCAGTCTGTCCTCCAGTAAAATCCCTCCTTGGTCAGTCTGTCCCCCAGTATAATCCCTCCTTGGTCAGTCTGTCCCCCAGTATAATCCCTCCTTGGTCAGTCTGTCCCCCAGTATAATCCCTCCTTGGTCAGTCTGTCCCCCAGTATAATCCCCCCTAGGTCAGTCTGTCCCCCAGTACATCCCCCCTAGGTCAGTCTGTCCCCCAGTACATCCCCCCTAGGTCAGTCTGTCATCCAGTATATTCCCTCCTTGGTCAGTCTGTCCCCCAGTACATCCCCCCCCCAGGTCAGTCTGTCCCCCAGTATATCCCCCCTAGGTCAGTCTGTCCTCCAGTATATTCCCTCCTTGGTCAGTCTGTCCCCCAGTACACCCCCCCCCAGGTCAGTCTGTCCCCCAGTATATCCCCCCTAGGTCAGTCTGTCCTCCAGTATATTCCCTCCTTGGTCAGTCTGTCCCCCAGTACACCCCCCCCCCCAGGTCAGTCTGTCCCCCAGTATATCCCCCCTAGGTCAGTCTGTCCCGCCAGTATAATCCCTCCTTGGTCGGTCTGTCCCCCATACATCCCCCCTAGGCCAGTCTGTCCCCCAGTACACCCCCCCCCCCCGGGTCAGTCTGTCCCCCAGTACATCCCCCCTAGGTCAGTCTGTTCTCCAGTATAATCCCTCCTTGGTCAGCTTGTCCCCCAGTGTAATCCCCCCCTTCCCGGGCCAGTCTGTACCCCAGTTAAAGCCCCCCCACCAGAATAATTAAAGGTACTGGAAACTGACAAGAGAGGAAAGAGGGAATAAGAGGACTGGTTCTGCAGAGCTATCACTGATGTGTCTGGGTTTCAGGTGGACTGAAACCTGGACTGTCCGAGTGAATCCTGGACAGGTGGCAATCCTACTCTGTGCAGGCCAGTCAAGTTCCTCCACCCCAAACTCGCTCACCCATGTGTTTATGGACCTTGTTTTGTGCCATGGTGTGCAGTCATGTTGGAACAGGAAGGGGCCGTCCCCAAACTCCTCCCCCAAAGTTGGGAGCAAGAAATTGTCCAAAATGTCTTGGTATACTGACGCCTTAAGAGTTTCCTTCACTGGAACTAAGGGGCCAATCCCTGAAAAACAACCCCACACCATAACCCCCCCCCCCCCCCCAGCAAATGATTTGCACCAGTGTACAAAGCAAGGTCCATAACATGGGTCTTCAAACTATGGCCCTCCAGTTGTTCAGGAACTACAATTCCCATCATGCCTAGTCATGTCTGTGAATTTCATAGTTTTGCAATGCCTCATGGGATGTGTAGTTCCGCAACAGCTGGAGGGCCGTAGTTTGAGGATCCCTGGTCCATAAAGACATGAATGAGCGAGTTTGGGGTGGAGAAACTTGACTGGCCGGCACAGAGTCCTTACCTCAACCTGATAGAAAACCTTTGGGATGAATTACAGCAGAGACTGTGAGCCAGGCCTTCTCATCCAACATCAGTACCTGACCTCACAAATGCTCTTCTGGAAGAATGGTCAAACATTCCCATAGACACACTCCTAAAACTTGTGGACAGCTTTCCCAGAAGAGCTGAAGCTGTTATAGCTGCAAAGGGTGGGACCAACTCAATATTGAACCTTATGGACTAAGACTGGGATGCCATAAATGCTCATGTGTGTGTGTAAAGGCAGGTGTCCCAATACTTTTGGTAATATAGGCCCAGATTCACAGAGAGCAGGGCGCACATTACGCCGCCATAGAGCAAACAATGTACGCTATGCCAACGCAGCGCAGAGAGGCAAGCATTGCATTCAGCAAGCCAGTGCTCCCAACGCTGCAACAGCGTCGGCGTAGGTGGAAGTGGGCGTGAACCCATGCAAATGAGGCGTGAACCCATGCAAATGATGGGCTGAACGCCAGACAGGTACGTATCACGAACTGCGCATGCGCCGTGACGTGGACGCACCCCCAATGCGCCTGCTCACAACCACGCCGTCAAAACTGCCTAAGCTATGCCGGATCACTTCGTACGCCGTGAACATAACGTACGCCCAGCTAGACACACGTCCAACGCACAATACGCCGGCTTGTGTTCCCTGGTGCAGACCTGAGCATGTCTGTTGCCGGGTTGCACCTCCTTTATGGGTAATAACCTTACGCCGGGCGTACAACTTACGCGCATCTCGCGTAGCATGCGCCGGGCACACGCACGTTCGTGAATCGCAGTATTTCCCTTATTTGCATATTTGAATGGTTAATCAATGGGAGCGGCACCTTGCGCCCAGCCTAAATTTGCGCCCACCCTACGCCGGCGTGAGCAAGCTACGTCGGCGGGGTGTAGCCTGGTTTTAGGCGCATGTCTGTTTGTGGGTTTGGCGCACAGATACGACGGCGCACATTTGCACTTACGTCGGCGTAACTTGTTATACGTCGGCGTAAGTGCTTTGTGAATCTGGACCATAGTGTATAATATTATGGGAACAAATGGCCTGGTGACAGGGTCACTTTAAAAAAAAAAAGGCGTTTCCCTTTAAGCGGCGGGTCTCCCACCAGTCAGCTGTGATCGGAGCGCGGTGATGTGGACGGGCCCGTCAGTATGTGTGTGTGTGTGCAGGCCGGGAGAGGATTAGCCTTCCTGTGGGATCAGGCCCTGAGTCAGTGCAGTAATGTGTCTGCAATGTGCCAACACAGTCCTTTCACCTCCACGCAATCATGTGTAATTCTGCATTGGCACACAGTCTCCCATATTGTTAGTGTAATCCTAAGATCAACTGTGCGCCTCTATAGCTCGCCGGGGGAAAATAGGAGCCGGAGAAAAGGACTACTTTATTAAAAACACAGCGCCGCGCTCTCCTCAGGTCGCCTTTGACCTTCTTTTGTTTAGCGGCGACCGTGTAAAAACAATTCATGTGGGTCAGCGAGCCTGGCAGGACCTGCTTACTGGCAGCGGGACGGCGATGTGACTGCGCAAGAAACGATCAACGCCGATAAATGCAAACCTGTGATCCCTACAATGGGTATTGTTCAAGAGATACAAAATATCATTTCTTTTATTTTACCTTTATTCTATATTATTATATAGAAACTCAAATCACTAAAATCCCACATAAGCTTTACATGTATGCAGGGTTATTTTAAGGAATTAGGGGGGCCCAAGCAAAATGGACATGGAGGCCCCCCCCCCAGTGTGCCCATCAATTGTCGCTACTGTGCCCCATCAGACGCTGCCAGTGTGCCCATCAATTGCCGCTACTGTGCCCCATCAGATGCTGCCAGTGTGCCCATCAATTGTTGCTACTGTGCCCCATCAAATGCTGCCAGTGTGCCCATCAATTGTTGCTACTGTGCCCCATCAGATGCTGCCAGTGTGCCAATCAATTCTTTCTACTGTGCCCCATCAAATGCTGCCAGTGTGCCCATCAATTGTCGCTACTGTTCTCCATCAAATGCTGCCAGTGTGCCCATCAATTGTCACTACTGTGCCCCATCAGATGCTGCCAGTGTGCCCATCAATTGTTGCTACTGTGCCCCATCAAATGCTGCCAGTGTGCCCATCAATTGTCGCTACTGTGCCCCATCAGATGCTGCCAGTGTGCCAATCAATTCTTTCTACTGTGCCCCATCAAATGCTGCCAGTGTGCCCATCAATTGTCGCTACTGTTCTCCATCAAATGCTGCCAGTGTGCCCATCAATTGTCGCTACTGTGCCCCATCAGATGCTGCCAGTGTGCTAAATCAATTGCCGCTACTGTGCCCCAACAAAATGCTGCCAGTGTGCCCATCAATTGTCGCTACTGTGCCCCATCAGATGCTACCAGTGTGCCCATCAATTGTCGCTACTGTGCCCCATGAAATGCTGCCAGTGTGCCCATCAATTGTCGCTACTGTGCCCCATGAAATGCTGCCAGTGTGCCCATCAATTGTCGCTACTGTGCCCCATGAAATGCTGCCAGTGTGCCCATCAGTCTTGTCTGATGGGGCAAACTTCAGCGCCGGTCTTCTCTTCCTGGTTCCCTGGTCCAGGCAGGCAGTCGTCCGGGCCGCTCGGGTGGGAGGAGAAGGAGCCTGGAGGAGGTCGCATCGGAGATTTGGGCTGCAGCGGAGGTCCTCGGGAAGGGAACAGCTGGCTCTAAGGCACTGGTCTGGCATGGCAGAATGCCGCCGCCGCCCGCCACACTGACTGGACTGGAGGTCGGAGGGAGGACTCAGTCAGCGGTGAGTGCTGCTGCTCTCTGCTGCTGCACACTGAGTGAGCACTCAGTGTGCACTTCCTGTCAGTCCGGCCGGGAACAGGACACTGAATCTCCTGTACTGCGCGGTACTCGGCCAGACTGACAGGAGGAAAGAAGAGGAGCTCGGCCATGCTACAGCCTGGAAAGGGGAAGTTGGGGGCCCCAGGCCAGCTCGGGGCCCCAAGCAATTGTTTGCTTTGCTTTCCTGTAGCGACGGGCCTGCATGTATGTCAGGCCATACTTTACTTTTTTAGTTTCCAATAGAGATAGGAAGGATTAGAACACCTGTCATGTTTTTGCCGGTGTTCTGTCAAGAAGTGCCCCCCCCCTTCAAATAGTGCGCGCGCATGCGCAGGACAGGGGCTGCACTCCAGCTGAGTTGCCAATCAGCTGGAGTGACGTGGCAGGGCGCAAGCGCACATCGTAGGAGGTATCTCTCGATGGGAGATACCATTTCACGGGCACAATTGAAACCTATACAAACGGCGGGGGGGGACCGTAGTTCTCACATTGTGCCTCGCTGTTAGACGCCCTCTAATCTGAGAACCACAGTACCGGCTCTGCTCAGTCCCCCGGCTCCCTCGACTTTCATATGGCATGACTTTAACTCTGCTATCCAGTACCCCTTCTTTGGCTCTTCAAGCACTGACAGCTGGATCCTGGGGGGGTGTCCAAACTACGGCCCGTGGGCCACATCTGGCCCACTACTGAATTTTTTATATGGCCCATGGCACTGTCAGTGACATATTCTCAATGTGCCCAGATTGAGGATTCAGGTCAGTAAAGGCTGCTTATTGTCTCTGCTTTGACCTGATGTATTGGGGAAGTTTGATAGGGACTCTGATATAAGAGAGACTCTGATGGGGATACTGATGTAAGGGGGGACTCTGATTTAAGCAAGACTCTTATCCAAACACTGATGTAAGGGGGGACTCTGATGTAAGTGAGACTCTTATCCAAACACTGATGTAAGGGGGGGGGGGACTCTGATGTAAGTGAGACTCTTATCCAAACACTGATGTAAGGGGGGACTCTGATAGGGACTGTGATGTAAGGGGTACTTTAAGGGGGACCCTGATCTAATGGAAACTCTGAAGGAAACCCTGATGTAAGAGGGACTCTGATGGGAGTTCTGATGTAAGGGGGCTTTGATGGGGGTCCTGATGTAAAAGGGGACTCTGATGGGAGTTCTGATGTAAGGGGGCTTTGATGGGGGTCCTGATGTAAAAGGGGACTCTGATGGGAACCCTGATGTAAAGTGGGACTCTGATGGGAACCCTGATGTAAAGTGGGACTCTGATGGGAACCCAGATGTAGAGAGGGACTCCGACGGGAACCCTGATGTAAAGGGGGACTCCGATGGGAACCCTGATGTAAAGAGGCACTCTGATAGGAACGCTAATGTAAAGGGGTACTCTGATGGGGACTGTGATGTAAGGGGGCTTTGATTGGGGTCCTGATGTAAATGGGGACTCTGGTGGGAACCTGTAACCCTGGTGACACTGATGGGGGTCCTGATGTAAGCGGGAACACTGATGGGGGTCCTGATGTAAGGGGGGACTCTGATGGGAGCCCTGATATAAAGGGGGACTCTGATGGGAGCCCTGATATAAAGGGGGCCTCTGGTGGGAACCCTGATATAAAGGGGGCCTCTGGTGGGAACCCTGATGTAAAGGGGGACTCTGGTGGGAACCTTGATGTAAAGGGGGACTCTGATGGGGACGCCTGATGTAAAGGGGGACTCTGGTGGGAACCTTGATGTAAAGGGGGACTCTGATGGCGACACCTTATGTAAAGGGGGACTCCAATGGAACCACAATGTAAGCAGGGACTCTGATGGAAACCCTGATGTAAAGGGGGACTCTAATGTGGACTGTGATGTAAGCGGGGCTTTGATGGGGAGCCTGATGTAAAGGGGGACTCTGATGGGGACTGTGATGCAAGGGGGATGGGGAACCTGATGTAAAGGGGGACTCTGATGGGGACTGTGATGCAAGGGGGGATAGGGAACCTGATGTAAAGGGGGACTCTGATGGGGACTGTGATGCAAGGGGGGATAGGGAACCTGATGTAAAGGGGGACTCTGATGGGGACTGTGATGCAAGGGGGGATGGGGAACCTGATGTAAAGTGAAGGGAACTCATTTATTTATAAAACTGTTTTTTAGTTTGCCCAAAAATATTTGTAAAATCTTCCATGTGTCCCTGGGACTGGAAGGTTCGGAGTTTCCCGCTCTATCTGGTGATCCTGCGTCATTTGGTTGCTAGGGTGCAGGCGGCTGCTCATCCATCATTTGGTTGCTAGGGTGCAGGCGGCTGCTCATCCATCATTTGGTTGCTAGGGTGCAGGCGGCTGCTCATCCATCATTTGGTTGCTAGGGTGCAGGCGGCTGCTCATCCATCATTTGTCAAGCCTCATCTGCTGGTGCCGGTGGCCAGACAGAAAGTGGCTGAAAAGAGGCTGCAGGAGATTCTCAGCACTGAGACGCCACAAAGGAGGCATAAAACTAGAAACAAGTATTTTTTTATAGGCAGTACAGTCCTGAAAATGCCATTAGCCTGGTTGCAGCGCATGAACAACATTCTTTAACACTCGAAGCAACCATAACTCTTGGCCCTGCTCTGCCTCAGGGAACTGTCACTTGGAGTGAGGTCATAACTCCAGTTCCAGGTCAGTGATGGAGAACCTGAGCCAGGCGAGTAGCACTTTCAGAAGGAGACGTCACCAACTGCCACTTGTAAACGTTCCTCCCAACGGATCTCCTATCATTCATTTCCCAGGAAAATGCTTTTATTTTTCAGTTGGAGATTTTCCCCTTTATTGTCATTTCCTTCATAACATCCACATGATGGTGATCACAGTTCCCCCCCCCTGGTGTTGCAATGGTGAGGTCCGGAGGATGACCCCCGTCTTCCATCTGGCGGCCATACTTCTTACTAATCCCATCACTGTCCAGGGAACGGCCCTCCACCGCCAACATTGTGTTCCTCACACTCATCCCTCAACACCTCCCTTATACCGGCTCATCCAACAGCTCCCTCCATCCGGGGGCCCAACGGGAAACATGGAGCAAAGGAAGAATTAGGACATTCATTCCTATACAGCAAAAGAATACGGCAAGACACTTCCCGGGCCAAAAGAAACACAGGGTGACAACGCTGCAGGGATTTCACAGCAGAGCAAACAGTGTTGTCACCAGGGCCTTTTTTCAGGAGGGACCTCTGGTTCAGGTAGCATATCCCTGAACTCTGCACTACATACATAGCACACCCCAAACTCTTCACTATGTACATAGTGCACCCCGAACTCTGCATTACATACATAGCACACCCCGAACTCTGCACTATGTACATAGCACACCCCGAACTCTGCACTGCGTACATAGCACACCCCGAACTCTGCACTACGTACATAGCACACCCCAACTCTGCACTATGTACATAGTACACCCCAAACTCTACACTACGTACATAGCACACCCCTAAACTCTGTACTATGCACCCAGCGCACACCGGAACTCTGCACGTAGTACACCCCTAAACTCTGTACTATGTACACAGCACACACCGGAACTCTGCACATAGCGCGATCCTAAACTCTGTACTATGTACTAAGGGCACCCCGGTACTCTGCACATAACGCACCCCTAAACTCTGTACTTTGTTCCAAGCGCACCCCGGAACTCTGCACATTGCACACCCCTAAACTCTGTACAATGTTCCCAGCTCACACTGGAACTCTACACATAGCGCACCCCTAAAGTCTGTACTATGTACCAAGCGCAACCCCAGGAAACTCTTCACATAGCACACCCCTGAACTCTATACTATGTACCAAGCACACCCAAGAACTCTGCACACAGCACACCCCTGGGAGGAGGGGGGTTTTGGTTGAGTTCCTTCACCTATTTTCTGAGAAAAAAAGCCCTGGTTGCCACCCTGTTAAAGAAAGTGGAAAATGAATGTATTCTTGGGGTTGGTAGCTTCCCACTGATGCAAGAAACTATTCCTCCCACTGACACCAGCAATGAGGCTCTATTCTTCCACTGGCACCAACGATGAGGCACTATTACTCCCACTAATGGTAAATACTATTTACCCCACTGACACCAACAAAGAGGCTCTATTCTTCCACTGACAGCAACAATGAGGCTCTATTCTTCCACTGACAGCAACAATGAGGCTCTATTCTTCCACTGACAGCAACAATGAGGCACCATTACTCTCACTAACACCAAATGATAGGGCACATTTTCTCCCACTGACACCAAGAATGGGACACTATTCCTCCCACTGACACCAATGATAAGGCACTATTACTCCCACTGATGGTAAATACTATTTACCCCACTGACACCAACAATGGGGCATTTCTCCCACTGACATTAATGATGGGGCATTATTCTTTAAAGCGGAGTTCCACCCTAAAAATTAGCTTACCATGAACAGCTTGCCTTTAATGTAAAAAAAAAAAAAATATTGTTTTTTTTTTTACTCACTTCTATCTGATTTCGTAATCTGCTTAGTTCCTGGTCCTGGTCCAAGGTGGTTCAACTTCCTGTCCTAAGACCACATTGCCTCCTGGGAAATGATGACACTCATTTCCCAGGAGTCTCTGGGCAATACTGTGCCTAAAAATCACCCAGCATGCACCTCTCCCTGAAAAAATACGTATCGGCCTTAACTGAGAAAAAAAATCGTTTTTTTTAAAAAAAAATGGGATATTTATTATAGCAACAAGTAAAAAATATATATATGTTTTTTTAAATTGTCGCTCTTTTTTTGTTTATAGCGCAAAAAATAAAAACCGCAGAGGTGATGAAATACCACCAAAATAAAGCTCTATTTATGGGGGAAAAAAGGACGTCAATTTTGTTTGGGAGCCACGTCGCACGACCGCGCAAATGTCAGTTAAAGCGACACAGTGCCGGAAGCTGAAATTTTGCCTGGGCACAAAGGGGGTTTGTGTGCCCTGTAAGCAAGTGTACCTGCCGGCGGACATCGCGGCCGGCAGGTACACGCATCGGCTCTTCAGCGATGCACCGGGACAGTGTTTACCCGCTGCGCGCCCCCCAGAGGCGCGCGCGGGTAATGCACTTTAAAAGACGTCCAAAGACGTCCACTTGGCACTTGAGAGCCGCGCTGTTGACGTCTTTTGTCAATAGCGCGGGTCTCCAGTGGTTAATGGCCACAGTCCGGCCCCCCTAAGGTCTAAAGAACAGTAAACTGGCCCTTTGTTTAGAAAGTCTGGAGCTCCCTGTACTCTGATCACAAGTGAATTATGTTACCAACACAATAGTATAAACATAGCTCCCAACTGTCCCTGATTTGGAGGGACTGTCCCCAATTTGTCCCTCTGTCCCTCTTCCTCCTCATCGTCCTTCATTTTGGTCTGATCCATAGAGTTGTATATAAAATGCACTTTTTATCTTTCAGAAAATGTTTCCCAGTGCTAAATCTTTCATCTGATTTCTAAATTGCTGCATTTGTACATTTTAAAAGCCAATTGGATTTAATTAACCTTTTCTTTGGTTAATTCTCCTTTAAAAGGGGGTGCGGCAGGGGGCGTGTCCTACGCCTACAGTACGTTTGCTAGTAGGTGTCCCTCATTCCCATCTAGAAATGTTGGGAGGGAGGTCTGGTATAAATCCCATAGAGTGAAAGTAAACATTGATTTCAATGCAGTCACACATTATGGGAAGCGGTCGCGATGGTGCGATGCAAGAAGCACATATAATGAGACGCAGACATTTCTCAGCCAATCAATATTTCAGAATCATCGGATTAATCAGCCAGAGAATTTTGGGCAAGACTCGTTCTTGAAGATTAAACTTAGAAGACACCACATCCTGGCTGTGTATGTAGAGAGTTCAGCCTCCGCACCACGAAAACCAGAACTCAAATCTTTAACTAGTTCATGACTGTCCAAGTTAACTCCACACCATGAAGGAACGCATGGAAGGTGTATAGCCATTGAATGGGGGGGGGGGTATGCTCTGCCCAGTGTGCACCTGAGGCTTGGGATTTATGGTGTCACTAGATGGCTTTCCTCTATGGAGCTGGGTGCCATTGGCTTTGGTACTTGACAATGTGGGTGCCATTAGCTTTGATACTTGACAATGTGTATGCCATTGGCTTTGGTACTTGACAATGTGGGTGCCATTGGCTTTAGTTCTTGACAATGTGGGTGCCATTGGTTTTGGTTCCTTAGCAATGTGGGTGCCATTGGCTTTGGTTCTTGACAATGTGGGTGCCATTGGCTTTGGTTCTTGACAATGTAGGTGCCATTGGTTTTGGTTCCTTGGCAATGTGGGTGCCATTGGCTTTGGTACTTGACAATGTGGGTGCCATTGTCTTTAGTTCTTGACAATGTGGGTGCCATTGGCTTTGGTATTTGACAATGTGGGTGCCATTGGCTTTGGTTCTTGACAATGTAGGTGCCATTGGTTTTGGTTCCTTGGCAATGTGGGTGCCATTGGCTTTGGTACTTGACAATGTGGGTGCCATTGGCTTTAGTTCTTGACAATGTGGGTGCCATTGGCTTTGGTTCTTGACAATGTGGGTGCCATTTGCTTTGGTACTTGACAATGTGGGTGCCATTGGCTTTGGTTCTTGGCAATGTGGGTGCCATTGGCTTTGGTACTTGACAATGTGGGTGCCAATTGGCTTTGGTACTTGACAATGTGGGTGCCAATTGGCTTTGGTACTTGACAATGTGGGTGTCATTGGCTTTGGTACTCGGCAATGTGGGTACCATTGGTTTTGGTTCCTTAGCAATGTGGGTGCCATTGGCTTTGGTACTTGACAATGTGGGTGCCATTGGCTTTGGTACTTGACAATGTGGGTGCCATTGGCTTTGGTTCTTGACAATGTGGGTGCCATTGGCTTTGGTTCTTGACAATGTGGGTGCCATTGGCTTTGGTTCTTGACAATGTAGGTGCCATTGGCTTTGGTTCTTGACAATGTGGGTGCCATTGTCTTTGGTACTTGACAATGTGGGTGCCATTGGCTTTGGTTCTTGACAATGTGGGTGCCATTGGCTTTGGTTCTTGACAATGTGGGTGCCAATTGGCTTTGGTTCTTGACAATGTGGGTGCCATTGGCGTTGGTACTTGACAATGTGGGTGCCATTGGCTTTGGTTCTTGGCAATGTGGGTGCCATTGGCTTTGGTACTTGACAATGTGGGTGCCATTGGCTTTGGTACTTGACAATGTGGGTGTCATTGGCTTTGGTACTTGGCAATGTGGGTGCCATTGGCTTTGGTACTTGACAATGTGGGTGCCATTGGCTTTGGTACTTGACAATGTGGGTGTCATTGGCTTTGGTACTTGGCAATGTGGGTACCATTGGCTTTGGTTCTTGACAATGTGGGTGCCAATGGCTTTGGTTCTTGACAATGTGGGTGCCAATGGCTTTGGTACTTGACAATGTGGGTGCCATTGGCTTTGGTTCTTGACAATGTGGGTGCCATTGGTTTTGGTTCCTTAGCAATGTGGGTGCCATTGGCTTTGGTACTTGACAATGTGGGCGCCATTGATCTGCACCTCTTTCTCCCACCCCTACCCCTCTGTGTCTGCCCACACTCCAACCCCCCCCCCCCCCCCACTCTTCTAGACCAGTGGTTCTCAACTCCGGTCCAAGGGACCCACTAACAGGTCACGTTTTCAAAATAACTGAAATTAACTGATACATTCTCCTCAAGGTAATATTTAAAATCTGGCCTGTAAGTGGGTCCCGAGGACCGGAGTTGAGAACCACTGTTCTAGACTGTCCTAAATTGACACCCAACCACCCTCACCCCGGTGCTTACTTACCACCTTTGACTGCGGTGGCCACCTTTGCTGTTAACATCTAGAAGGTCGCCATCTTCAAAGGAGGTCAGTAACCACCGCGGGTAAGGGCGAGTTAGATCAGGACAGGGCTGGGGGATGGGAGGGTTTACTTAAAGGGCATGAAACCCCCAACAATGAGTGACTCTTATTTGCTCCCTTTTGGTCTGTTAAATATACCAAGACGTTTTTCAAATATTTGCAAGATAAAACTTCCTGTTAAACCCGCCAGAAATGATGTGAGCTGATAACGTTCTGTACACTCTGCTGATTGTTATCAGTTAGCATTGTTCCCAGCACTCTCTCTCAATGTTTTGAAGATGGGGAAAGAAGGAGGTGCTATTTAGTGTTAACACACTTTCTGACCTAGACTGACAACGCAGCTCCTCTATAGTTTAGTAAGTGAG